>NC_140169.1:2619092-2821592 GCF_963971535.1 Notolepis coatsorum | reverse complement strand
GGCTGTGGTATGTCAGGATGGAGGTAGGTGAGTTCCAATTGTTGTAGGCAATCACAGAGACGGAGAAGGTATACTCTTGAACAGGTTCGACTTTAATAGTAAAGAACACAAAGAGTAATACTAGGATACTATGCCAAGGGCAAAGGAACGAGAGAATAGATAATGGAGCTTAGTGGTGGTCCAGAACTGGAACCGGCCGCGTTATCTCCGAACGCCTATAGTGAAGACCTGACGAATGACAAGCAGAGGAAAGGAATGTTAAATAGCCACCAAATACCAACATTCCACACACACCCCCGTGACAGCCAATCAGAAGCCAACCCCTAAGTGACAGCACTAAATGACAGGGAAAAACAAGTGACAGCAGTCAGGTGACAGATGACAGAGAAGGTGGGTGGTTCCCGACCGTAGTCAGGAACCAGAATCGTAACAGTACCCTCCCCCGACGAACGGCACCAGACGTTCACCTGGGGGCCTCGGGATTCAGCCGCCGGAAATCAACGATCAGGCTGGGATCTAAAATATCCCTTTGAGGCACCCAAGAACGCTCTTCTATCCCGTACCCCTCCCAATCCACCAAGAACTGAACCCCCCTACCCCTCCGCCTACAACCCAGTATCCTCCGCACCGTGTAAATGGGCTGACCACCAATAAACCGAGGCGGAGGAACCGTAGGTGTTACAGGTACCAGGATATGGCACCTGATAGCAGAGATATATTTAACCTATGAAACAGGTTGTAGTTAGTCATTTGACAAAGGAAGGTGCAGACATGGTGTTATTGGTTCTGGGTCCTCCCGGTTGTCATTTCAACAACGTTTATTTATTCCACAGAATAATCAATCAATCAATTATCATCATTGTATCATCATTGTATCATCATTGTATCATCATTCAGTTCAATTAGTTACATTACTTTAATACATTCAATTATAATCCCATTCTTGTTATTAATTCAAAAGCATATTCATCATTGCAACACACATTCTACCCTTTTAGGATACCCTGGTTCACTTCAATAGCATTTTCCTTTTAAATGTAGTTATCCAGTATTATATACTGTACATTGTAATTACTTATGTCTTTATACGTCTTAAGTATAAGCACGTGAGAAGGGAAACATTCTCATGTTAACCTCTGTCTAGGCATGTCTAGGCATGTTGGAAGAGACCATCGTATGTCTTCTTTTAAACAACACTGTCATTCTCATTGTCTGTCAAACAATTCCTTAAATCACCAATAACTGTTACCTTTATCATCAGTCATATCCACTATTCTCTAGTGTACAGAAATACCTCAACACCTCAGTGTTACTCATATTTGTGTTCCAGCTCAAGTTCTATTGAAACTCAAATGTGCAATGAAAGTGCATTTATATATATATATGTATCTTGTTGTGGGAGAGAGAGAGAGAGAGAGAGAGAGAGAGAGAGAGAGAGAGAGAGAGAGAGAGAGAGAGAAGAGAGAGAGAGAGAGAGAGAGAGAGAGAGAGAGAGAGAGAGAGAGCATGTGGTACAGCTCCGGTGTTTAGCTACCTCCTAGGTAGTGTAAGCTAAAGTAATTTCCCTCTAACCGTCTTGTACACAATATACACATTTACTAAACAGCAATTCAACCCAAACAGTATGTACTTCAAAACATAAACCTTTATAATCCCCTTGGAGATACTTGACTCCGACACGTTAGTGATTAAATGGACAATTGTATTTCAACACTCTATTTAAATGTACCACGAGACATGGCGCCATCAATAGACGGTCAGCTTCTAAACCATGTTACTTGTCGTCTTAAACTTCTTAAACTTGACTCAAACATCGACAATAGTTACTTCATTTGGACCCTCGACATTGCATGTATCCTTGTTAACCTTTATGTGTGTTTTGTAGTATATTACCCACCTATGAAACAGGTTGTAGTTAGTCATTTGACAAAGGAAGGTGCAGACATGGTGTTATTGGTTCTGGGTCCTCCCGGTTGTGAGACTGAGTTCACCTCGTGCGTCCCTAAACACAAGGTACGGTTCCCTGGAAGGCGAAGCCACTAAACACCAGTCCTATACTGCCACCTATTGACCAAATTATGTTAATGTCTCCCATTACATATAAATGACTGTTCTACCTTGTTTCTGATGGAGGTAATCCTGTACCAATATGTTCACACTGTTTTGACACATAATCTAAAGATATTAACGTGATACCACTTCTAGTGGGTATCACATAGGCAGTGGGGGGGCCAAGGGCGATGAGAGGAACGGCTTCAACAGGGACACATGAAACGTCGGATGAACCCTCATAGAGCTCGGAAGCCGTAGCCTGTAAGCCACAGGATTCACCCGACGTACCACTTTAAAGGGCCCTATAAAGCGAGGAGCCAGCTTCCTGGAGCCGGACGACGCTTGCGGTTAGCCTGCCGCTGGGTACTAACCGAAACCTTCTGCAGCGCCGCCCGGACCCGCTTCCACGTCCTGCGGCAGCGAGCCACGTGTGCCTGGGCCGAGGGCACCTCCGCCTCCTGCTCCTGCTCGGGAAACAGAGGAGGTTGAAAACCATACTGACACTGAAAGGGAGACATACAGGTAGAGGAGGAGAGGAGGGTATTATGCGCGTACTCAGCCCAG
The DNA here is from genome assembly GCF_963971535.1 of Notolepis coatsorum. Classification (NCBI taxonomy): domain Eukaryota; kingdom Metazoa; phylum Chordata; class Actinopteri; order Aulopiformes; family Paralepididae; genus Notolepis; species Notolepis coatsorum. The sequence continues at coordinate 2,818,976 of NC_140169.1, read as the reverse complement.
GCCAACCTCCTACTCCACGTTGCCGGGCAACCGGCAACATAACACCTCAAGACCCCCTCCAGGTCCTGGTTGACGCGCTCCGTCTGCCCGTTCGACTGCGGATGAAACCCAGACGAAAGGCTGACGGAGGCGCCGAGACCGGCGGGAAAAACGCCTTCCAGACCCTGGAAGCGAACTGAGGACCCCGGTCCGACACGATATCCACCGGAAGCCCGTGGACCCGAAAGACATGCTGTATCACCAGATCAGCAGTCTCTCGGGCCGATGGAAGCTTGGGGAGAGGAACAAAGTGAGCCGCCTTAGAGAACCGGTCCACCACCACCAAAATGGCGGTGAACCCGTCCGAAAGGGGGAGGCCAGAAATAAAGTCCAGGGATATGTGTGACCAGGGCCGTTTAGGGATAGGAAGCGGCCGGAGGAGACTTGCTGGTGCACGGCGAGAGGTCTTACATTGGGCAGGCCGCCACAAAGGAACGCGTATCCCCCTCCACTGTCGGCCACCAGAACCTCCTACGGATAAATTCCAGGGTCCTGGTGGCCCCAGGGTGGCTGGTGAGGGATGAGGCATGTGCCCACTGCAGCAAACGTGAGCATGCCGCCTTGGGCACATACGACTGCCCCGGAGGGCCCCCGCCAGGATCGGGCTCCCGCGTCAGCACCGACCTTACCACCTTATCTATGCCCCAAGACACGGGTGCCAAAATCAAGGCCGGTGGAATAATGGGATGGGGCTGCTCCTCCCGACCAGGAAGATCAAACTGGCGTGATAACTCGTCGGGTTTGATATTCTTGGACCCGGAACTATAGGAGATGGTAAATCGAAATCGTGTGAAGAATAACACCCACCTGGCCTGGCGAGCGTTAAGGCGTTTAGCCCCTTGGACAATGAAAGGATGTGCCGCCCCCTCCAACCAATGTCTCCATTCCTCCAGTGCCAATTTGATAGCCAACAACTCCCGATTACCCACGTCGTAGTTGCGCTCGGCTGGTGACAGACGGCGAGAAAAAAAAGCACACAGGTGCACTTTCCCATCCTATAAGCACCTCTGAGAGAGCACCCCCCCCACCGCGATGTCAGAGGCATCCACCTCCACAATGAACGGAACCTCCGCATCGTGGCGGATCAATACAGGAGAGGATGTAAACCGACGTTTGAGATAGCAGAAGGCCGACTCTGCCCTAGGCGACCATTCAAAGCCAGGGAGAGAGGCCTTAGTGAGAGCTGTTAATGGATTGGCTAAGGCGCTAAAGTTGCGAATAAAGCGCCTGTAAAAATTTGCAAAGCCCAAAAACCGTGAAACACACACTTCTCGGCCTTAACGAATAGTTGATGCTTGAGGAGACGGTCTAGCACCTCCCGAACATGCAGTTGGTGTTGCACCATAGGCAGAAGCTTCTATCCCCAGGCCATCAGGCTGCTAAACGAACAATAAACACTATGCAACAACCATCAAATGCACACAGCACACACACCCACACGCACACACTCACTCAAACAAACAACACACTGCAGCACCCACTCTCCACACTTTAGATCACACAAACACACTTTACACTTTATATTTATTGATAAAGGATTTGCACTACAACTCGTACACCTACTGTGAATTGTACCTAAATTGAACCTCGTCCCATTTCTGCCTTGCACTATATAGTATTGTATATTAGTACACTGCACAGTATTGTATATTGTATGGTAACTACGTCTATTCTGCATCGAACATTGTACATATGTCTAAACTGAACACTGTGACCTCATTTTTTTACTTCTAATTTTACTATGTTATTTTATTTCATACTTATCTTGTCTTGCACAGTCTCTGGAGCGTAACAGTAAGAAGCATTTTGTATAAAAGTATTCTGTACTTCTGTATGACAAATATTAAAGAAACTTGAAACTTGAAACCATATCGCGAGAAAAAATTAGGATATCATCTAGGTAAACAAACACCGACACCCCAATCAAGTCTCGCAGCACGTCGTTAACCAAGACTGCCGGAGCATTAGCCAAACCAGAGGGCATGACCAAATACTCATAGTGACCATTAGGCGTATTAAATGCAGTCTTCCACTCGTCTCATTCTCTAATCCTGACCAGATTGTATGCATTACGTAAATCAAGTTTAGAAAAGACCTGCGCCCCCTGTAAGCACTCAAAGGCCGTGTCCATGAGAGGTAAAGGATATCGGTTCTTGATGGAAATGTCATTCAATCACCTATAATCAATGCACGGACGCTGATCCCCATCTTTTTTATCAACAAAGAAGAAACCAGCGCCGGCCGGGGATGTGGAAGGACGTATGTGCCCCGCAAGCAATGCCTCCTCAATGTAGGTGTTCATGGCCAAGGTCTCGGGGCGTGAGAGAGAGAACATTCGCCCGCGAGGCGGGGAGGTACCGGGTAGGAGATTAATGGGACAGTCGTATGATCTATGAGGCGGTAGTGCTTTAGCACGCGTCTTGCTAAAAACGTCCGCCAGGTCCCAATAGATCTCAGGAACCCCTATCAAATCGGGATTAGAGGGTGGAACAGAATCTGCGATGCTCCCCACCATCCTGGAGAGAGAAGAAGGAGAAAAAAGAGAAGAGGGGGAGGGAGACAAGGGAGTGGACAACTCTCGCCGACGACCGACTTCACGTCGACCTCCGTTGAGAGCATGAAGACAACCAGGGATGACCCAACACCATTACAGAATAGGGGGAGACAATGACAAATAATTGAACCCACTCCCACCCCCCACCCGCCACCCGGATGTGTATAGGAACAGTGCGTTGAGTGACGCTCCCACTGCCCAGGGGCTGACCGTCCAGGGCGTAGACCGGAATAGGAACCCCTAACTCTTCCACTGGGATTCCCCATTCTCTCACCAACCCCAAGTGAATGAAATTGCCTGCCGCCCCTGAGTCAATAAGAGCCTTCGTTCCCCTAACGTTACCCCCACAGTTAACTGCCACCTCCAGAAATGTACGTGTGTCTGATGGTAGTGCTGGGGTGAGCCCACCTGCTGGCGCCCTCTCGAGGCCCAGCGGAGCACCTCCTCTTCCCGACTGGCGCTGAGTTGAGCCAGCCTGTTCCCGACAGCTGCCGAAACGATGACCGGTGCGGCCGCACCGGAAGCAGCGTCGCTCCTCGATGAAGCGCCGCCGCTCGTCGTCTGAGAGCGACAGCGCCCGAAGCTGCATGGATTCATCACCCAGTGGCCCACTTGTGTAATGCGGGAAAGTATCAACAACGGGAGGAGAAGGGACACGTACCTGGGTAGTATCTTCATGCTCCCTCTCTCTCTCCCGATGTCGGTTGTCCATCTGTATGGCGGTGTTGATGAGCGTTTCCAGCTGCTCAGGGATCTCACGCACGGCGAACTCGTCCCTCATCCGTGCGGAGAGTCCCTTGAGGAACAGGACCACACAAGGAATTTCCGGCCAAGCTGCCTCCCGAGCCACGATCCGAAATTCGATGGTGTAATCTGAGACCGTGCGGAGGCCCTGCCGGCGGGCGAGAAGCCGCCCACCGGCCTCGAAGATCGAGAGTACTCGGGAAGTGTCGAATACCCTTCTCAACTACCCGGTGAAGTCGTCCACACAGTCGCAGATAGACGAACCGCTCTCTAATTCGGCCGTAGCCCAGGAGAGTGCTCGACCGGTGAGGAGGGTGATAATATATGCGACTTGTGCTCTGGAAGAGGGAAATGAGCGTGGCTGCAGCTGGAACACGAGTGAGCACTGGGTGATGAACTCCCTGCATCCCTCCGGTGCTCCCGCGTAGCGGCCTGGTGCGGGTAGCCGTGGCTCCTGGGTCCGATCCTGGTGCCCAAGAGCTCCCCGACTCTCCTCGGTGTTGAACGTGGTGTTGAACGGCGCCTCTCCTGCCGCCGTCTCTCCCACCGTCGTCCTTACCCCAGCCACCTCGACTTGTGCCTGCTGGGCTGTGAGGAGCGCCGACTGCGCCGTCTCCTGCGACGAGCTGACGATCCCGCCCAGCCGAACCAACTCGGCGCTGACCAGATGTTGGTGTTCCTCCATGCGCTCCTGTGCACTCTTCTGTGCCCGGAGCATCTCCATGATTGCCTCCATGGAACTCTGATGGTCAGGTCTTCTGTCAGGATGGAGGTAGGTGAGTTCCAATTGTTGTAGGCAATCACAGAGACGGAGAAGGTATACTCTTGAACAGGTTCGACTTTAATAGTAAAGAACACAAAGAGTAATACTAGGATACTATGCCAAGGGCAAAGGAACGAGAGAATAGATAATGGAGCTTAGTGGTGGTCCAGAACTGGAACCGGCCGCGTTATCGCCGAACGCCTATAGTGAAGACCTGACGAATGACAAGCAGAGGAAAGGAATGTTAAATAGCCACCAAATACCAACATTCCACACACACCCCCGTGACAGCCAATCAGAAGCCAACCCCTAAGTGACAGCACTAAATGACAGGGAAAAACAAGTGACAGCAGTCAGGTGACAGATGACAGAGAAGGTGGGTGGTTCCCGACCGTAGTCAGGAACCAGAATCGTAACAGTGGTACTGTGTGGCAATGTGTCTGAGATCGCAACGGTCCGATACCGCCGCCTGGTGGTATGCGGCCGATGTCACACTTCCTTTCTGACTCTGTGTATGTGGCTGTGCATCATTGAAAGTCATCCGGGAGTTTTCTTCTCAAGTTCTCAAGTTCTTTAATAGTTGTCATACAGAAGTACAGAATACTTTCATACAAAATGCTTCTTACTGTTACGCTCCAGAGACTGTGCTAGACAAGATAGTATCAAATAACATAATAACATAATATAGCATGAATTTAGAAGAAGAAAATGAGGTCACAGTGTTCGGTATAGACATATGTACAATGTTCTGAGTTACCATATAATATACAATACACAATACTATGCAGTGTACTAATGTACAGTACTATCTAGTGCAAAGCAGAAATGGGATGAGGTACAATTTTAGGTACAATTTACAGTAAGGTGTACGAGTTGTAGTGCAATCCTTCATCCATAAATATAAAGTGTGGGGAGTGGGTGCTACAGTGTGTTTGTTTAAAGTGGGTGTGTGCTATAAGTGTGTGGAGTGGGTGCTACAGTGTGTTTGTTTAAAGTGAGTGTGTGCGTGTGGATGTGTGTGCTATGTGCGTTTGGTGGTTGTTGTTGTGTAGTGTTCATTCATTGTTCGTTTAGCAGCCTGATGGCCTGGGGATAGAAGCTTCTTCTGAGTCTTTCTGTGCTCGCCTTGAGACTCCTGTATCGCTTGCCTGACGGCAGCAGTTCAAAGAGGCAGTTGTTCGGGTGACTGGAGTCTTTAATGATTCTCTTAGCCTTGCCCTTGCAACGCTTGTAGTAAATGTTCTGGAGGGTGGGGAGCCCCCCTCCAATTGTGCGTTCGGCTGAACGTGTCACTCTTTGTAGTCTGCTTTGGTCTTGTGCAGTGCTATTCCCAAACCAGGAGGTGATGTTGCCGGTCAAGATGCTCTCTATTGTACATGAGTAGAAGTTCTTAAGGATCTTCTGGCTGACTTGGAACTTCCTTAGGCGCCTGAGGAAGTAGAGGCGTTGTCGTGCCTTCTTCACAACACTGTTAATGTGTGTGGTCCATGTCAAGTCCTCGGATATGTGGGCTCCGAGGTACTTAAAGCTGTTGACTCTCTCAACCGGTGCCCCGTCGATGCTGAGGGGGCTGTAGTCCTTGACCCCCGACCTCCTGAAGTCCACAATCATCTCCTTTGTTTTGCTGACGTTCAGGGAGAGGCTGTTTTCCTGGCACCATCCCGCCAGGACCTTGACCTCTTCCAGGTAGGCCCTCTCGTCGTTGGCAGAGATCAGGCCCACCACCACTGTGTCGTCAGCAAATTTGACGATTGTATTGCTACTCCGCTGAGCCACACAGTCGTGTGTGTACAGGGAGTAGAGGAGGGGACTCAGAACACAGCCCTGGGGGGCCCCTATGTTGAGGGTGATGGATGAGGAGGTGCAGTTGCCTGCTCTCACCACCTGGGGTCTGCCAGTCAGGAAGTCCAAGACCCACTGGCAGAGGTCATAGCCCAAGCCCAGGTCCCTGAGCTTGGCTATGAGTATGGAGGGGACTATGGTATTGAATGCCGAGCTGTAGTCGATGAATAGCATTCTCACATAGTTCCCCTGCCTCTTGTCCAGGTGTGATGCTGCTGTGTGCAGCACATGGGATATGGCGTCCTCCGTGGACCTGTTGGGGCGGTATGCAAATTGCAGGGGGTCCATGTTGATGGGGAGGGAGGAGCAGATGTAGCCCTTTACTAGCTTCTCGAAGCACTTCATGGCTATGGAGGTGAGAGCTACAGGGCGGTAGTCGTTGAGGCAAGCAGGCTTGGATTTTTTGGGTACAGGGATAATAGTGGACTTCTTCAGGCAGGTGGGGATGACAGCCTGTTCTAAGGACAGGTTAAATATGTCAGTGAATACTGGGGCCAGTTGGTCGGCACAGACTTTTAGGACGCGGCCGGGGATGCCGTCTGGACCTGCTGCCTTCCTGATATTCACTTTTTTAAAGGTCCGCCTCACCTCATGCTCTGTTACCCTGAACACTGCGCCTCCATCAGCAGCCGACCCCCCCCCCCCCCCCCCCATTGCCGAGGCTTGTGAGCTGGTGTTGTTATTACCAGCATCAAACCTCGCATAGAAGGTATTGAGGTCATTTGCTAAGGAGATGTCACTGTTCAGTTTGAGGGAGGCGCCTTTGTAGTCTGTCATCGTTTTGAGCCCCTGCCACATAGCTCTAGAGTCAGCTTGTTCAAACTGGAGTTCAATTTTATCCCTGTAGCGTCGTTTGGCCTCTGACACAGTCCTCCTTACGTTGTATCGCGCCACCTTGTGGTCATTCATGTTGCCTGCCTCTAGGCCGTCGTTGTATGCTTTGGTGCGCTCTCTCAGAGCTTCACGGACGGATTTGTCTACCCAGGGTTTTTGATTTGGGTAAACTTTCATTTTGGTAGTGGGGATTGTTTCTTTCACCCTAGTACAAACATAGTCCAGCACTGTCTCCGTGTAGGCATTAATGTTATCTGTGTCGCGGAACACATTCCAGTCTGTGTTGTGAAACACTGACCGGATCGTATCCTCTGACGTCACATCCCATTTCTGCACCTCTCGCGAGACTACGGGAGTACTTTTAATTTTCTGTCTGTACTTCGGTGTAAGAAAAATTGATGCGTGATCTGACTTACCGAAGCCACTATCAGAATGAGCCTTGTAGCCACCTTTAAATTGCGTGTAACAGTGATCTAGGATGTTACCGCCTCTGGTGTTGCAAGTCACATGCTGATAGAAGTCGGGCAATACCTTTCTCAGAGGTAACGTGGATCAAGATATTCACCCGATCGCATTGAATCGCTTTCGGGATGCCGGATTCATTATGCTGTGGGGGGTTATGGCGTGGGCCAAATGGACATACAATCTAGCACGGGGGTCTCAAACTCAATTTACCTGGGGGCCGCTGGAGGTAGAGTCTGGGTGAGGCTGGGCCGCATCAAATATTCCACACAAAAAGGGTTTCAAGTATTTATTTTTATTTTTATGGAAATGTATTGTTGAAACATGCAAACGTTCAAACGCACACACACTAATAAGCATTGGAGGCTTTTAACCAGGGGCAGACTGGGGAAATCATTCAGGCCAGGAAATATAGTGCGAAATATAGCCCCAGTCAGGCCACTTTTTAAGCGGGATTTTGTGTTACAAAGACTTCATTTCCTGCATTCTGGTGCAGGAATTGTTTTATTTGTACCCTTTAAATGCCAGTGTTTGTGATGACATGACTGCAAAAATAAATAAATAAATAAATAAAAAAGAATTCTTTGGGAAATCAATGTAAAAAAAAAATTGGAAATCATCTGGGGGGCCACAAAATATCATCCAGCGTGCCGCAATTAGCCCGCGAGCCGCGAGTTTGAATAGAATTGGAATATTCTTTTTGGAATATCATCGGCCACAGGTAAGAGCAATTTAACGTCAATTTCAGCTTGGTTGTGCATAATACCGATCATATGCATTTGAATTTTTTATTGTAGCGTGTATAATAATAATAATAATAATAAAGTTATTATTATTATTATTATTATTATTATTATTATTATTATACATAATAATACCGATCAAATGCATATGATCGGTATTATGTTCCATCATACATGCATGAAAGGGGGGGGGGGTCGTTTCTGATGAATTGATTGTCAATAGCGGCATTCGTTAGTACAACAGCATACGCTGATCAGGGCGATGGCAATGAAAAAAATGCACAACCAAGCTGAAATTGACGTTAAATTGCTCTTACCTATGGCCGATGATATTCCAAAAAGAATATTCCAATTCTATTCAAACTCGCGGCTCGCGGGCCAATTGCGGCCCGCTGGATGATATTTTGCGGCCCCCCAGATGATTTCCAAAAAAAAATGAAAATTGATTTCCCAAAAAATTCTTTTTTATTTTTTATTTTATTTTTTTGCAGTCATGTCATCACAAACACTGGCATTTAAAGGGTACAAATAAAACAATTCCTGCACCAGAATGCAGGAAATGAAGTCTTTGTAACACAAAATCTCCTGGTGGGGGACCCCCCGCTTAAAAAGTGGCCTGACTGGGGCTATATTTCGCACTATATTTCCTGGCCTGAATGATTTCCCCAGTCTGCCCCTGGTTAAAAGCCTCCAATGCTTATTAGTGTGTGTGCGTTTGAACGTTTGCATGTTTCAACAATACATTTCCATAAAAATAAAAAAAATACTTGAAACCCTTTTTGTGTGGAATATTTGATGCGGCCCAGCCTCACCCAGACTCTACCTCCAGCGGCCCCCAGGTAAATTGAGTTTGAGACCCCTGTGCTAGATTGTATGTCCATTTGGCCCACGCCATAACCCCCCACAGCATAATGAATCCGGCATCCCGAAAGCGATTCAATGCGATCGGGTGAATATCTTGATCCACGTTACAAGAAAACTCCCGGATGACTTTATACAGGCATAAGCGAGCATAAAAAATTTAAAATGTAAATACAAAGAGATAGAGAGGTAGCAAGGTTAGGCAAATCACAGTTCTTCAGTAATACAAATAATAAAATAGAATAGATTAGATAGAGTAAAAAAGTGCGGTTTGATTCAGTTTAAAATAGGCTAAAAATAATAAGATAGAACGGACAGTAAAAAAGTGTGATAAGATTGTTCAATAAAAAATATATAACAACAGAGCAGTGTATCGCACTTAGTACTTTGAGTTTCTTTACAAAGTTCTAACATACAACAGAGCATCGCTCTAACATACATACAACAGAGCAGTCCGTCGCTCTAACATACAACAGAGCAGTCCGTCGCTCTAACATACAACAGAGCAGTCCGTCGCTCTAACATACAACAGAGCAGTCCGTCGCTCTAACATACAACAGAGCAGTCCGTCGCTCTAACATACAACAGAGCAGTCCATCGCTCTTAACACTTTGAGTTTCTTTACAAAGTACAGTTCTAAGTTACCTTATAGAACAACAGAGCAGTGTGTCGCTCACAACAACAGAGCATCACTCTAACATCATAGAACCGACATGTGAATTTCATTGGATAATAATAATAATAATAATAATAATAATAATAATAATAATAATAATAATAATAATAATAATAATAATAATAATAATAATAACGAGCATAAAAAAAATAAAAAAAATATAGATAGACAGATAGCAAGGTATGGTAAATCACAGTGTTTCACATTAGGATCTAGCATCCCAATATGCTCTCTGTTTACAGTTTGATTCAGTAATACATACAGTAGGAGGTAGTGAGATAAAATTAGCATAGAACCGACACATGAATTTGATAGGCAGTGTATAAAAGTAGGCAGGGTAAGAATAGTGCAGGTAAGTACAATTTGTGTCAGGATATCCCTGATGTTTCTATAATAATATTTCCCCTTGCCACTAGGTGGTAGCAGATATCTATCTTCAAATATTTGCCTGCATTACCCCACATTGAAATGCCTGAGCAAAGAGATAGGTTTTAAGCTGTCTTTTGAAGATGTCTAGCGAGTTGGCTTCTCTGATGTTATGGGGTAGTTTGTTCCACAGTTATATTTCGTATAGCTCTGCTCAGCGTCATATTGCAATACTCTTCATATCCAGTATTTGCACTGAAATAAATTCACACATGTACCTTTACCATACCATCAGCTCCTTCTTCAATTTTCATCACGTTGAGTGCCTGTTAACACCACTTTAAGTTGCTGAATAGTTTTTGAAGAAAATAGAAAATCAAGGAGCTACGTTGATATTATATCTTTGTTTTCTCTCTCACTATTTTCGAGAAAATACGGCGATAATTTCATCACTGGGGTGTCTGGAAGATGATGATCATTCTGACCTCCACCGGCTTTTTCGTATTAGGGGCTCGCGTCGCTGGTCTAATCCCCACCTGCAGTCCTCCAAGCTGCAGCTGGACAGGTATTACCTCCGGGTCTGCAGCTGGACTGTGCAAGAGGCGTCGGCTGCTGTGAGAAGCTGGCTACCTCTGGGTGAGTGATGTTTTTTGCTATGCGAGCGCCAGTTGTGTTGCTATGGGGGGTTAGCTGCACAATTTACGAAGACCGGCCCCAGACTAGTATCCTTTTTTCTGCCTCTTAGACGGCAGAGGGAGGGTCCTGGTTTGAAGCCCACGGTAGTCAATCTAGTGGGCCGTGACCAAGGTCTGTGGTTAAAACCCGGGATTTTTTGGACGAGCGGATTCTTCTCTGTCATGTGAAGGCCTCATCTTTCAAGTTGAAAGTTACCCTCACGAGGAAAAGTGTGTTTGGTGCTTCTTTATCGGAAGCCCCACGCTCAAGTCGGCTGCAGCCTATAAAGGAATTGTGCCAACACTGCTGTATATCTGCACCGTTCTGGAAACTGTGTTGATTTATTTTTCTCTTCTCTCTAAGGATGAGGAGGTGAGTCAGACGGCGGCTGTCTGAAGTGTTGGCCTATTGTGTTCTCGTGTGCAGTTTCGGTGGTAGCTGCTTAGCTTGCGTGCTAGCTGGGTGAGCTAACTGTTAGCCAGTTAGCTGTGGCGCTGGCTCGTTATGTTCACTAGGCCAGGAGCGTTAGCTTGTTGCTACCAGTCGGCCTGTGTTGGCTGTTAGCTTATGCTATACTGTTGAACATTAGCCGTGAGGATAACAGGCCATAACACTCTGACTACGACGTCATCTTTGACAGAGGATGCTAGTCGGCCCTACACCGTGTTGCCCCGGCAGCGAGGACTTTCGTCAACATGGAGAGACCAGTGGTTGCAGTCCTCTCAGCCTGCGCTCGTGGTGTAGGTAAGAGTCCTTCTGGACGCTTAACGCCTCTTCCTTCCTTCCCTTCTAAATGTTTTGTAATAACGATGTTTTCCAAAACGTATGTTGCTGCACTACATTGGGGATACGACCATAGGCGCCTACGTAATGGAGCAGGCGAAGCATGTGCTCCACCAGTATTGAACTTGAGGGAGCAAACTTGTCCCTTTGCTCCCTCACTTTTTGATCATATGATATATCCCCCCCCCCCAATATATAAATCTTATCTAACAATAACTACGTAATTTCAATCAAATTAATAATACGCAATGACACTTAATAGCAAGTTTTTAAGTTTCCAAAGATTGCGACACCCCCCTGCCCGATATGGTTTGATCCAGCCCCCAGCAGACAGAGTGGAGCCCGGCCGCCTGTAGCTGTTCCGCAACCGTTCCTACTTCCGGGGTAGGCCTGGTTGGCCCCGACAGGCACGTGACCCGCCGCGGCCGCGCCCCCGCGGCAGCCCCAGGAGCAAGCGCGCTACTGGAGTTCGCTTCGCCTTTCACATCGCTGCCGTTGGCGAAAGCAGACAAATGAATGACTAATTCGGTCAGAAATAACGTAACTAATAACGTTAGTAAGCACTGCTTATATGCTTATTATGTCTGCGGGGTACAGTAAACGTTTCTCCCGGTACATTCTGAAGAGCACACCGCTGTATGTTGGAGAACCAGCGGTACATTCTGAAGAGCACACCGCTGTATGTTGGAGAACCAGCGGTCTTCCTCACTCGAGTGAGACTAAAGCCATGCACAGCTCAGCCCTGTGAGACGCTTATGTCTGCGGGGTACAGTAAACGTTTCTCCCGGTACATTCTGAAGAGCACACCGCTGTATGTTGGAGAACCAGCGGTCTTCCTCACTCGAGTGAGACTAAAGCCGTGCACAGCTCAGCCCTGTGAGACGATTATGTCTGCGGGGTACAGTAAACGTTTCTCCCGGTACATTTTGGATAAAAGTATTCTGTACTTCTGTATGACAACAATGTATGCCTTTCAAATGTTAAATGATTAAATGATACACAGCGAAATCTACGCTCTCGCCTCTCATCCTGCTTTCGCCAACGGCAGCGATGTGAAAGGCGAAGCGAACTCCAGCAGTAGCGCACTTGCTCCTGGGGCTGTCGCGGGGCGCGGCCGCGGCGGGTCACGTGCCTGTCGGGGCCAATCAGGCCTACCCCGGAAGTAGGAACGGTTGCGGAACAGCTACAGGCAGCCCGGCCGGCGCACACTCCAGTCCATTTTTTTATTTTTTTTATAATAATAATAATGCAATAAAAGTCTGAAAATGAAGGGATTATGTCCATGAGTGTCATTTTTAGAAATTATGGGCCTGCCTCTTATATAAGCCTCTCTAATAAAGGCCTGGGCCCTCATTTATCAACTTGACGTACGCACAGATATGTGCTTAAGCCGTGCGTACGATCATTTCTAAGCAAAGTGTGGGATTTATCAATTTGAACTTGTGCTTGACTTTGTGCGTATATTTAAGCACAGGTCGGACCATGCGTACCTGGCGCCCGTTGGTAGAATATATTATTACAACAAGGAAATGGGCTTCTGTGCATTAGTTTCAACACTGGCATGTTCTGTATGAACCGTAATTCATTATAGTTCATTGTAAAATAGCAACAGTAGTGTAATTATGGTCAAAACCCTATAAATAGCATTTGGAATAATAGATCTTTCTCTCAGAATGAATGCAGCATGGTTTATATAGCGTTATCGGAATATACGGGGTGTACTGACTGACTGCGCTCCGCGTAGCTCAACTCGTTATTATTTTGCGCACAGACCGCAGAAACACGGGAACGTTTTGATTATATTTAAAAGGCTTTACTTTAAACGAAACAAGTGGAATTTCGAAGCTGTAAGCAGAATACAAGTCATATGAACACCCACGATATAGTGTTCTTCCCCCTTTTTACTGTATAAGAAAGAATAAAAAACGCAATGAGACCAGGGTGTATGTGTATTACAAAACCCTTGCAATAATGTGTCTTAAATGAATGAAAAGCATACATGCTCTGGACACAGAGCATATATCGTGTGGGTGATATGACTTGTATTATGCTTACAGAATTCCATGTATTTAGTTTTACAATGTCAAAGCCTTTTAATGTAAATCAAAACGTTCCCGTATTTCTGCAATCTATGTGCAAAATAATAACGAGTTGAGTTCTAACAAAGAACATATTACATGCTGGTATGCTGATAGAGTGAACTATTATATGAATATGATATGATATAAGGTATACACTGGTCCGTCGCATACACTGGTATGCGCAAGTTACTGTTGCATAATGTAGGCTATGGCTGCTATTATATGTAATTCATATAGGCTACCTAATAGTATATGATTTTTAGAGGCATCTATTTTGTTGTCGGTAATACCGACAACAAAATAGATGCCTCTAAAAATCATATTATAGCCAATCGAACACAACTAATAAAGGCATTCATATTACAGCACGGTTATAATGACACACAACCAACGCCAAACAGTGGTCAACGAACGGTCTTTATTAGTATTTTGAGCTGTCCAGGCAGAATTGCAGCAATGGTCTTAGGGAGCCGTTGATATCTGACATCACCGTGTACAAGTCCGCCTTTTATTTATCCCATAACACGCGTTGAACTTGTGTCTTCTTGGTTCGGCAGCGCCTCAGTGAACAATCTCCTGTGGAGTTTCTCAGAGTTCCGCTCGGGTCAGTCCATTATTTCACATCCCAAGGGGGGTGTTTCATGACCATATATGGATAATCATGCACGAGCATTGACGGTAGAACAAAGAGGTATTTATCAACACGGAGGAGCATAGGACCTGTGTACGCACGGTTGATAAATCCCAATATTTCTGTGCGTACACACATTCTAAATTCTGTGCTTACGTGTGGAAATAGAACATTTTCTACGTCACGTTGATGAATGAGGGCCCTGGTGCTCTTTGCAGCTGAGGTAAATAGAAGACCCGTCCTATATTTGAGGATTTACGGTAAATCAAGATGTTCAATTATCTTAAGGTACAATACCTGAAATGAAAATGTGTGTGTGTGTGTGTGTCCAGCCAACCAGGTAACATGGCAGAAAAAAGAAAGAATACAGACATCGGAGCATTTTTCAGTACACCAAAACGCAAAGTAAGAACCCTAGTAGCCTAATAGCTCAAAGACTTAAAGGGCGGGCTCCACAAATAATGGATTGCACGGTGTTAATTGCACCCTTACTTACAATTCATTATGAATTGTAAATGGGGGACCCTGATGTAAACAAAACAAAAGTCTTTCTCTGGTCTGCATCCCCTTAACAATTGTGTGTATTGAGCCGTACTATATTGTACCCATTCTGCAATATGTTAATAACATTTTTAATCAATCAATAACAGATTGCAGAATGGGTACAGTACAGTACGGCTCAATACACACAAATGTTAAGGGGATGCAGACCAGAGAAAGACTTTCGTCTTGTTTACATCAGGGTTCCCCATTTTCAATTCATAATGAATTGTAAGTAAGGGTGCAATAGAAATGTTTCATAATGATGTTCAGTGTATTCATAAGTGTATTGCTCTCCTTAATGTAGAATGATATGGTGACTGTACAGACTCAGGAAGGAGAGAAAGAGACCCAAGAGTTACAGGTAATGGAAATATCAGACAGCTTAAAGTGTAGGATAACATAACAAATTAAGACACAAAATAGGCTATATTTACAGCAGACCCTGTTATTGTTCCTTGTTGGTATTTTTTCTCTCTTTCTTATTAAAAACTTGGCCTATTTGAAAGGAGATTGATTTAATAAAAATAAAATAGCGAAAAATCAATATACAGTATATATACAGTATATATATATATTAATATATTATTATTATTATTATTATTATTATTATTATTATTATAGTAATTGGCTATCATACTGCAATATAAACTGAGTTTTATAGTGAAAAGAGCAGCTTTATTGGTCAAGATTGAAGGCTCTATATTGCAGGAAATTGCACGTACAGGTTCATTAAATGAAAAAAATATCTGCCCCCCTCCAAACCACCCCTTGCCTGTCAAAAAAATTAAATAATAATAATAATAATAATAATAATAAAAAAAAATAATAATAAAAAAAATTGCACCCCCACTTTCAACTATAACTAGGCGGCCATGGATACGACATGTGTTGTGTGTGAATTGTCTTGTCGCTGGTATAGTTTCTCTCTACCTAGAAGATCGGCGTTGTTTTTTACGTGAGTAAAAATGAACTGGTTGGTTGTGATGAGAACTTGTGTGTTCATGTAACGTTAGTTAACGTGGTTGAGCTCACAACTAGTTGGGTTATTTACCCTGCAAAGCTATGCTTAGTGACATATGATCGAGGGGTGAGTCCTTCTCTCAGCCTGTGATGACAATAAATGGGTAGCATGTAGCGGGTAACGGGTAGCGTGTTTCCTGGTCCCACGCCATATTGGGCGGTGGACCACGGAAATTCCCCCGCCATAGAGTACGTCACTGGACGCGTTTCTATTGGTAAGACTTCAGTGGGTTATTCAGGCTCCATGTTGTGGACCGCTGTTACAGAGAGTTTTCAGAGCCTCCTCCTCAGGGAGTTTCAGAGCCTCCTGTGAGTTCAGACCCTCCCTCCCAGTGAGGGAGCCTCCTCAGAGTTTCAGAGCCTCCTCCTCAGATTGTCAAGGTGAGTAGAGCTTAAAAAGTAGTTCTGCTCTGTTGTATGTGTATTGAGCTTGGTGGGTGATGCAACGCAGTAGAGACGTTTGTTCTTCTGCTCTGCTCTCTACTGGTAGTGTGTGTATTGGTTCAGAGCCTCCTCCTCGGAGAGTCCTAATCCAATTGTTACATAGCTCAATGTTGCAATATGTCTTTTCAATCTATTGCTCACGTGGGAAGTCTCTCTGGGGGTTCCCCGTCCTCTCCTTTTTTTGGAGTAGGTGGACGGGGTATTGTTTAGGGAGTTCCCTGACTCCTCGCCTTAAAGGTCTGTTGAGTCATGGTTTTCCCCCCGTCATAGGGGTGCGTTGCTCCCCGTCCCCTCTTATGAAGTATGGTTGACTGGGTGGTGTTTTCCCTCAGCCGCGTCGCATGGGACCCATGTCCGTATTTTTTTCTTTTCTGTCGAAAATGAAAAATAGAAAAGCGGCTTCTTGTCGTTCTCCCAGGCGGCTTGGAGGAACGGTATCTGGTGTCTTGTTAGACTATCCATTGATGTGTTTTGGGTCTCGACGTGTACATAGTGCTGGCCCTGGGTGCTTCTGATAGGGATCACGCATGGGCTTGCGCGCCTTGGTTGCTCATCATTGAAACAGCGTTTTTATGGGGCAACTGGGGTGGAGTTTGTCTCTTCCAAGCGCCAGTTTACTAGGTTTGTCTCGACTAATTCTCGTTCATATCTGGGGGATGTTAACGGAATAGATCAAAGCATAGGTGCGGTACGAAAGGGACCGTCTGTGTGGCACCCTCTATAATGTTTTGGATCGACACGCGTACCTACCCCCCTCCTAGTGTTGGGGATGTCGGCGTGATTAGGGCACGGGACTGATTCTGGTTGCGCCGGTCCAGGTCAGTTAACCCGTTGTCCGCTGGGGATGCAGATCTGCTGTTCTGGTACCCTGAGGGACTTGTGCTTTTTTCGGGGGGGAAAATGCTGGGTCGGCCCGGGTGTTCCAGGGTTTGATGTTATGGAGATGTTCGTGGTTGTGATTACTACGTATTACCCCACACTGTTGCTTGGTCCATGTTGTGTTGTACCTTGCGCTGCGCTAAGGCGGCCTGGTCCTTCTCCATTATTTTCGCCCCTCTCTTCTCCTGCTTAAGCATGGCTGGGAGGGGGCTGTTGAGGTGATTCTTATGGAACTCCTCTGGCCACCCTGTGTACGTCCCGGTCTGCCGGGCCCGGTCCAAAATTGTTTCGTCGACCCGTAGGCCTGGGATAACCCCTTTTTTGAAAACTGAAACACTTGTACTGTGGTATAGCCAGTTTTTTCTTGAGGGGTTATAGGAACAACCACCTCATGTTTGAACCAAGGGGGTGGTTGGTTCCCTGGTGTGTTGGAGCGGAGTCAACTCTCGGGTTAGTCCGTTTGAGTGTGCCCCTGCACGTTTCATGACGTCTGCCAATCGTGTCAGCCTTCTCTGCCTCGACCCCTCTAGAGAGTCAGGTTTTTTTGTGGAGGCTGTGACATGGTGCACAACAATGCCAGCATACGCCCCTTCCGCCGGGGTGCTGTTTCAGCTGACCCCTTTGGCGCCTGTCTAGTCCGCAGTGCTCCAGGCTCAGGTCAAGTGCCTGTTGCCTGGATTGAGGGATCGACCTCTTCTGGGGGTCGTCTCCCCGGTGCGCTGCCTGCTCCCGCTGTGGGTGTAGCCTCTTGAGTGCTTCGAGCTTATAGCCATGTCAACCTGAACACGCCCGATCTCGTTCGATTTCGGAAGCGGTATAGGTTCAGGCCTGGGTTGTACTGGGATGGGTGACTGCCTGAGTATACCAGGATCAGTGAGCTAGGCGGCGTGCTATAGGGGGGAAGGGCCTGCTCTTGGATGGGCCCTGTCCGTATACGCTGGCGATGTGGGGGGCGGTGTCACTAGTGACCGCCTAGTGAGGTCTTGATGCTGTGGCGTCATTGGCCTCTCCAGGCCCCCTTTTTCCGGGAGGGTCCAGTCCCTTCTGGGTCTGGGTCCTCCTTCGCGCTCCGCTGCTACGGCCTTGCCACGGGTTGGGTTTTTTTCTCTTGACCCCGTGATATTGGGGGTGGTAACAGGGGTTTGTTCCTTTCCGTTCGTTCCCTAGTGGTATGCGGGTTGTGCGTTTGTGTAGTCGTGGGTACGCCCCACGGTCTGCTCACCCTGTGCGTTGAGTTGCTGAAGTCTCCTCTTCGCGCAGTCGGATCCGACTGCCTCCCGTCCTCCGCTAGGGAGGTTCGGGGGGGCTCGGGTCCTCCCCGGTTCTGATGGTTGTGGGGGGCCTCAGCGGGTACATTTGTCGAGCTTAAGCTCTGCTCAGCTCCTGTGTTGCAATATAACGCTGAGCAGAGCTATACGAAATATAACGTACGGTTATGTATATAACCATAGTTATATGAGTATAGTGACGCTCAGCGTCAGGACTCACTGAGGACCCCTTGATCTTGCCTTGTGGTGAAAATTGGGAAGGAGCTGATGGTATGGCCACACCCCTGCTTTTGTAGGTAGCGGATGGGGGTGTGGCCAGACAGATGGTGGTAGTAAAGGTACATGTGTGAATTTATTTCAGTGCAAATACTGGATATGAAGAGTATTGCAATATGATGCTGAGCGTCACTATACTCATATAACTATGGTTATATACATAACCGTACGTTTTGGGGCATAGTTGATAAAGGCTGCATTACCGATCCTCTTTTGACTGTTTCTGGGAGCCTTTAGTAGTCCAGCAGCTAATGATTGCAGTGTTCTTGCTGGTGTGTAATTTATTAGAGTGTTGGCGATGTAGCTAGGTCCCTGTCCATTTAGAGCTTTGTATGTAAGGAGAAGGACCTTAAAGTCAATTCTAAATGTTACAGGAAGCCAGTGTAAAGCAGCTAAGACTGGACTAATGTGCTCTTTCCTTTTGGTTCTAGTTAGCAGTCGGGCTGCAGAGTTTTGGATTAGCTGAAGCCTCTCTGTGGTTTTCTTAGGGAGACCTGTGAAAAGTGCATTACAGTAGTCTAACCGGCTAGATATGAATGCATGAATTAGCTTCTCAGCATCGTTCTGATTCATAAATGGTCGTACTTTTGCTATATTTCTGAGATGGAAGAACGATGTTTTCGTCACTTTGCTAATATGAGAATTGAAGTTCACTTCTGAATCTAATGATAACCCCGAGACTAGTGACCGCAGATTTGATCCAAGGGGTTAGTCCTCCCAGGTTCTTTATTAATGTTTATTTTTTAGTTTTGGGGCCGATAATTAGAATTTCAGTTTTGTTCTCGTTTAGTTTCAGGAAGTTCTTACTCATCCATTTATTTATTGCCAGTAAGCAGTCTGTAATGGAGCTAATCGCTGTATCATTTGGTTCAGCAGATATGTACAGTTGTGTATCATCCGCATAGCTATGGAAATCTACATTATGTTCTCTGATGATATCACCCAGCGGTAACATGTAAAGGGAGAAGAGTAAAAGACCTAAGCAACTCCCTTGTGCAACTCCATAGTTGTTGTCGTATATATCAGACATGTGATCTCCTAGTTTAACATAGAATTTCCTCCCTCTGATGTATGTTTTAAACCAGCCTAGCACATGTTCTGAGAAACCGACATGGTTTTCAAGACGATCGATTCGAATATCGTGATCGATTGTATCAAATGCTGCACTGAGATCTAGCAGGATAAGGATGGAGATCTTATTCTCGTCAGAGTTTAGCCTGAGGTCACTGATTATTTTGGTGAGGGCAGTTTCAGTGCTATGATATTTTCTGAATCCCGACTGAAATTCTTCTAAGATGTTGTTTTCTTCAAGAAAGAAATGTATTTGAACTGAAACTATCTTTTCAAGTACTTTACTAATGAATGGTAGGTTGGATATTGGACGATAATTTGCCATTACATTACTATCCAAGTTAGGTTTTTTTTAGTAATGGCTTTACAACTGCTGTTTTAAAGGCATCTGGGAAAATACAAGTTCTAAGGGAAGTGTTTATGATATCTAGTACATGGCTAGATATGGCCCTCACCTCCATAGCCATGAAGTGCTTTGAGAAGCTAGTGAAGGGCTACATCTGTTCCTCCCTCCCCATCAACCTGGACCCTCTGCAATTTGCATATCGCCCCAACAGGTCCACGGAGGACGCCATAGCCCATGTGCTGCACACAGCAGCATCACACCTGGACAAGAGGCAGGGGAACTATGTGAGAATGCTGTTCATCGACTACAGCTCAGCATTTAATACCATAGTCCCCTCCAAACTCATAGCCAAGCTCAGGGACCTGGGCTTGAACTATGACCTGTGCCAGTGGGTCTTGGACTTCCTGACGGGCAGACCCCAGGTGGTAAGAGCCGGCAACTGCACCTCCTCATCCATCACGCTCAACATAGGGGCCCCCCAGGGCTGTGTTCTGAGCCCCCTCCTCTACTCCCTGTACACACATGACTGCGTAGCACAGCGGAACAACAACACCATCATCAAATTTGCTGATGACACAGTGGTGGTGGGCCTGATCTCTGCCAACGACGAAAGGGCCTACCTGGAAGAGGTGGAGAACCTGTCGCAGTGGTGTCAGGAGAACTGCCTCTCCCTGAACGTCAGCAAAACAAAAGAGATGATTGTGGACTTCAGGAGGTCGGGGGTCAAGGACTACAGCCCCCTCAGCATCGACGGGGCACCGGTTGAGAGAGTGAACAGTTTCAAGTACCTCGGAGCCCACATATCCGAGGACTTGACATGGACCACACACATTGACAGTGTTGTGAAGAAGGCACGACAACGCCTCTACTTCCTCAGGCGCCTAAGGAAGTTCCAAGTCAGTCAGAAGATCCTTAGGAACTTCTACTCATGTACAATAGAGAGCATCCTGACCGGCAACATCACCTCCTGGTTTGGGAATAGCACTGCACAAGACCGTAGCAGACTACAAAGAGTGACACGTTCAGCCGAACGCACAATTGGAGGGGGGCTTCCCACCCTCCAGAACATTTACAACAAGCGGTGCAAGGGGAAGGCTAAGAGAATTATTAAGGACTCGAGCCACCCGAACAACTGCCTCTTTGAACTGCTGCGGTCAGGCAAGCGATACCGGAGTTTTAAGGCGAGCACAGAAAGACTCAGAAGAAGCTTCTATCCCCAGGCCATCAGGCTGCTAAACGAACAATAATCACTAAACGAACAATAATCACTAAGCAACAACCATCAAATGCACACAGCACACACACCCACACGCACACACTCACTCAAACAAACAACACACTACAGCACCCACTCTCCACACTTTAGATCACACAAACACACTTACACTTTATATTTATTGATAAAGGATTTGCACTACAACTCGTACACCTACTGTGAATTGTACCTAAATTGCACCTCGTCCCATTTCTCCATTTCTGCCTTGCACTATATAGTATTGTATATTAGTACACTGTACAGTATTGTATATTGTATGGTAACTACGTCTATTCTGCATCGAACATTGTACATATGTCTAAACTGAACACTGTGACCTCTTTTTTTACTATGTTTTTATTTCATACTTATCTTGTCTTGCACAGTCTCTGGAGCGCAACAGTAAGAAGCATTTTGTACAAAAGTATTCTGTACTTCTGTATGACAACTATTAAAGAAACTTGAAACTTGAAACTTGAAACTATTAAACACCCGTTTGAAGAAAGCTGTAGGTATAGGGTCAATGTCTGAGGTGGAGGAGTTACATTCTGAGACAGTTTTGCAGAGTACATCTAATGTGATGCATGTGAATCTTCTCATGGTTACATTGCGTGGTTTGCTGCAATCAACTTTATTTCCATCATGAGTAATGCTGGCCCTGATCAAGGTTATTTTGTTGTTCAAGAATAGTGCAAGTTCTTCACACTTAACCGTTGATGACTGAGGAGGTGTAGGGGTAGTGTTGAGTAGTACATTAATAGTGGAAAAAAGGATTCTGGAGTTTCCAGCGTTTTCTGTAATGATTTTAGAGAAGTAGTCTTTCCTTGCTAAGCAGATGGTTTTATTATAAGCAGTTAAAGCATCTTTGTATATATCACAGCATATGGTGTTTTTTGTTTTTCTCCATTTTCGCTCTGCTGCACGACATTTCCTTTTTTCTTTGTTGACCGTATTATAGTTCAACCAGGGCGAGGCTCTGGTTTTCTTCTTTTTCGTTTTTAGTGGGGCGACAGAATTTAAAACAGATGCATCATTGAGATTTTCTACCATTTCATTTAGAGAGCTGTCATGATTGTGTGGTTCATGTAGTCTGATAAGATCAATGAACTTTGATTCAGCCTTGTCGTTTAGGAGCCTCTTTTGAACTATGATTTATTTTTTTGTTTTAGTAAGGGTTATTTGAGTATCAGAAAATATACAGTGATGGTCAGAGAGAGGTAATTCAGTTATTGAGAAATGTTTTATGCTTAGCCCAGTTGTTGTTATAACTAAGTCTAATGTATTCCCAAGCCTGTGAGTTGCATTTGTTATATGCTGTGTTAGATCAAAGCTATCCAGTAGATTTTTTAGTTCTATAGTTTTGGAGTCTGTTTTCTTATTAAAATGGATGTTCAAGTCTCCATTTAGGATCACCTTATCATATCCGGTAACACATAGTGAAATCAGTTCAGAGAGCTCCTGTATAAATATTGGTGAGTGTCTAGGCGTGCGGTATATTGTGACAACAATGGTTGATTCTGTTTTGAGCTCAATGGCAAGATATTCCATCGACATGAACTCGGTTAGTTCTGTGATTCTAAACAAGAGTTTTGAGGAGAAAATTGCTGTAACCCCTCCCCCCCTTCTATTTTCTCTGGGTATTTGAAGACAATTATAGTCTGGTGGACAAGCCTCTATCATTATTGATGTAGCTGTGTCATTATTTAGCCATGTCTCTACTAGGCAGATGCAATCTAAGTTATTTTCTTTAATCAGATCATTTACTAAAAATGTTTTATTATTCAGTGATCTGACATTTAGGAGGGCTAATTTTATTTGTTGGACTTCTTTAGAGGAGGTCTGCTTTGGCTTGACCTTGATGGCCCTGAGGTTAATAGCAGGTAAACGCATTGATGGTGTATAGTTTTTACCATGCCATTGGCTGGTTATGATTACCGGTATGTTTTGAGAGATGGCATGGTAGTTGTACTATACTGTACTGTACAGACTGTCCATCTCCTCTAGTGCATGATGACGAGCTGATTTGATTAGCTCTTTCGTGGACATTAGATCAGATGAGATGGCCTTGTGTGATATGGGGGGGAGGGGAGGACGCCTTGTGCTGCTGCTGCACCTCGTGGCGAGATTGTGTCCTTCGTGATTATCTCTCGTGCTGGTATGAGTTTGATGTCCTTGGAGGCCATTAAGGCATGACGCATGTTTGCTGCAAGAAGCCTCGATCCTAAGCGATTTGGGAAGAAGCCATTTCTTTGAAAGCGTTCTGGGTTATTCCAGAAAACATTGAAATTGTCAATGAATTTCAGGCCGTGTATAAGACAGGCAGACCCTAACCATGAATTAAAAATTAGGAGTCGACTAAAGGCTTCTTGTCCTCTGCGAAAGCATGCAATTGGTCCACTGATGGACACATCGGTGTCTATGTACACAGACTGATGTTTGTCTAGTGTGTTCATTAAACGTGTGAAATCCTCTTTCAATGTCTCTGTGCCCGTCTTCTTTCGCAGGATGTCAAACGATCCAGAGTGAATGACAATTTTTGTTATGCCCGGTCTTATGAGTGTTGGAAGTATTTCGACCAGCTCTTTCACAGATGTGTTGTCTAGACATATATTTTCTGTGTTTGCCATCTCCACATAACTTGTTGTGGAATCTCCAATCAGTATGCAGTCTGTTTTCTGTGTGAGGTTAGCATTTTTCTTTCCAACAGTTCTGGGGCCATTTGTTTTTGGATTAGGCCTAGTCTGCCGGTTCTTACCACAGTCCTGTGGCCTTGGTGAAGCCTCGCTAGCTGTACCACTAGCCTTCTCAATAGCCGTCATGTTAACACTAGTCTCGTACCTTCGGCGTCGGCTACCGCGACGTTCTCCTCGGCGCATGGTAGTCTCTTCGCTGTTAGACGTTAGCTCAGTCTGGGTCGTGTTTGCTAGCCGCGTCGCTCCTGGCTCTGTTTTCCTCGTCGTCTCGTCGTTAGCGTGTGCTCCGATGTGCCGGCTGTTAGCTTCGCTAGCATTAGCGTGAGCTCCGGCATGCGAGCTGTTTGCTTTGCTAGTGTTAGCGTGAGCTCCGGTATTCCTGCTATTAGCGTCGTTAGTGTGAGCTCCGTTACGCTCGCTGTTTGCTTCGCTAGCGTCGTTAGCCACGCTTCTAAGTCTCTTTGCTTTGGGTGTTGATATGCGTGTTTCCGAGAGTAGGTTGAAACTATTTCCTGGCGGTACCGGGGGTGAGGTAATAGTCGTGTTCCTGGTTCGTTTATTTCTCCTTTTATCCTTGACGGTGGTCCACTGCTTTGGTTTAGCTCCTAGGTTGTGCCAAGGACCGTCTTTCGGGTGGTGCTGTTCTGTAGCTAGCCTAGGCCAGGTCTCAATCATGGTATCGTTGGCTATATTTGTAGTAGCTTCAAAAATAGAGTCAATAAGTCACTCATCCTGTTGGATTTGGTGCAGGATAAAAACTCGAGCCTCCAGCTCTACAATCCTCTTACTCATCCTCAGGCAGCTAGTACATTCTGTGGGAGAGCCGAGTCCCGGCATCTTCCCTTATTTCTTGTCTTTTCTGGTTAGGCTAAACTGAAGCTAAGCTAGGTACTTAGCTGGTGATGGTGGGCCTTGTTTTCTTTCGCTGGTCACTTCACAACCGGGGTATTTATAAAATATCCTCATCTTCCATAAATATCCTCGCCTTCAGTGGTCTTCAGTCCTTTATGTTTAGCTGATAAGACGGAGACTTCTTCATCTCGCTAGTCCTCCCACGGAGAGATCTTGCTACTCGTCCTTTCGACGGAGCACTGTGGTCATAAATCTGAATAAATAAAAAATGCACAGTTCTGGAGAAGTACCATAGGAACTGGGAGTTAACGTACAGAGTATTTAGAGTTGAAAGGGTTATAATAAATCATTACAGTAGCGATAGGCAAAAAAACAAGGAGCGACAGTAAGAAGCAGCTTGCATTGCAGAAGCAGGAAGTAGAGTGATGTAGCCTGTATAGGGACGAAATGCCAATGGATTAAGTATAATATGTATCGCAGGCTATTACTAGCCTCCCAGGAATTACCCCAGACCACTCTAAAACCATACTTATATTCACCACGGTATAAAACGAGAATGTATGGATGGAAAAAATATACCTTTTTCACATCTTGAACGATAGATACTCGATGTCAAATGGGCCATAGCTATAATATTTAAATAGTTATAGCCCTGCAAACAAGGTGAGCGACTCCCACCATTTACAGCGATGGCGGTAGCTACTACAGGATGAAGCTAATGCGTGGCGCCCAATGAGTTAAGACAGTCAATAGAGACAGTACCGCTCGTGGCCAACAGGCACCACTATTACACATTATCACACTGAAAATAAATATTGTCACAAAATGTACAGGAAATATAATAATCTTTGAAATATCATACCCAACCGCCTTTAACTCATTCTGCGCCAAACCCGAGATAGTTTGGGTTTCGAATCCAAGCGTTGAGCACCAAACCTGAGATAGTTCGGGTTTAGATCCTTTTTTCTTTTTTTCGATTGTCCCATTCTAAACACTCGCGCGGACCTGCCTGTGTCTCCCTGGCACCGCTGCCTATGTTAAAATTGCAATGACGATCGAATCCCAACAGGTGGCAGTATCGCCTACCTTTTGAACTGGGTCTCTCAGTTGTCTATCAGTGCCTCGGTGCCTCCGGCTGCAGGAATCCCCTCCCCCTCAAAGTGAGCAGTACAATAGTGTGGAATAGTGCACAAACAAAAGTATGTAGAAATGAACTGGTTTGTCCCTGAACTATAAATAGTGCCTGTCAAATGTGCCATACTATTGTCTCCATACAGTAGCTATAATATAGAATATACGATGGGTCCGCAAACATCGTGAAAATGGTCAATAACGCTGGCACCAAGGAGTAAAGATGGGAAAACAGCGTGGCAGTCAATGAGTTAATATGTAACCTTTGGAGGTTTATGCATTGAGATTTGAATGTTTCCAAGCAATCAAATACAAAAAGATCTGACAGGACCTGAAATGCATACTTTCACTTTTGATTACGTTGGAACATTTATTAATAAATACTTTGACTTGACTTGAGTATAATTTTTTATACAGGACTTTTAGGGTATTTCCTCATTTGCTTCAAGAGGAACCCATTTTCAGAATTCATGGTTTCAGGGGAAAAAAAAACATTAGTGACCGTGATCAACTCTCTCATAAAAACTAGAGCGCTGGAATTAAAATGTCATCAGGACGTACAAAGTGTGGAGCTTCTCCATAGTAAATCAGGAGAAAAGATAGATAAGAAAGATGGTAAAGATGACACTGAGGGAAAGATGGTAAAGATGACACTGAGAGAAAGATGGTAAAGATGACACTGAGAGAAAGACGGTAAATATGACACTGAGATAAAGATGATACAGTAAAGAAGTAAAGATGGTATACAGTGGTGTAGTGGTTAACACTGTCGCCTCACAGCTAGAAGGTCCTGGGTTAGTTTCCTGCTTGGGGACCAGGTTGCCGTGTTACCAGGTACCCAGGTGGGGTATCTCCCGGGCCTTTCTGTGTGGAGTTTGCATGTTCTCCCCGTGCTCGCAAGGGTTTCCCCTAAGATAAACTGTGGAGAGTCACAGCCACGTGACCCCACAATCGCCATCTCGTCCCCCAGTACAGACGCTATTAAGACAATGGAAAATGACCGACCAGGATGACAGAGGGGGTGTAAAGTGTCACAGCCAACTAAGTGACACTTTGTATAAATGACATCCTGTTCTCTCTGATGATTTAATAGGTTTATTGTATATATCTGTTTTAAATCTAGGCATATGTTACTGTAGGTGTCTAGATGTGATATGTATTCATATATATATATATATACATATATATGTGTATACGTATATATATGCATATACGCTTTGAACAAGTATCTAGGCCTGGGCTGGTAATGCCCAGTCAGAAAGGAGTGGAGAAGAGAGGGGCCACTATAGCCGTATAAACTATTTTTCACATGTAATAATTATGGAAACATATATACTGTTGGTATAAAGGTATATATATATAATGCTATATTAATTATATGTTTCATAATTATCTGCTTAAAAAGAATGATATGCTTGGCGATGATACCTACAGAAGGTATCATAACCCTTGCCTGTTATGCCTGTTTCTCTTACTGTTAGAGTGAGTCAGAACGAGAGTGGCCCCATGCAGTAAGGGAGTGAACGGCTGGAATGTAAAGGCCATGAAGAGGGAGCTCCAGTCAGAGGGGCATTGTATTCTTATGAACTATGCATCTGTCTCTCTCCCTCCTCTCCGGCCGGCAGACGCATTAAACTGGTTAACCCTTTGTGGGGTCTGAGTGAGATGGGGAGTGAAGGGACTTTCCACAGCAGAGAACAAAG
This sequence comes from Notolepis coatsorum, assembly GCF_963971535.1. Classification (NCBI taxonomy): domain Eukaryota; kingdom Metazoa; phylum Chordata; class Actinopteri; order Aulopiformes; family Paralepididae; genus Notolepis; species Notolepis coatsorum. The sequence continues at coordinate 2,791,441 of NC_140169.1, read as the reverse complement.
GAAGTCTGTTCCAGCGAAAACGTTACAATTACTTTCGAGTTACGGCCTAGTGGAGTAAAATGGGAGGAGAGCCAGTCCCCACGAGCCGTGCATTGACTGGCTGGTGAAATGACATCACGGTGACAGCGCTGTATTTGGACCAATAAGCAGAAGAGACCCTGGGGCCCTTTATAAGGGCCAACTGGCGAGAGCACAGGAGGATTTTTACACTGAGCTGGAGAGAGAAGAAGAATGGTGCTTAGAGACTTTTTTGAGAGATGAGAAGAATGCTGCCAGACACGGGGCACAAGCCGTGCAGAGATGAGATGTTTTGTTCTGTGCATATTTTAACTGAAATGGACACTTTTCCACTTCAGTCTCTTCTTGTAACTAGCTTTTTCTAATTAAAATTACCTCTTTATAAATATCCTTTGTATCTTTTCTTCACTCTCAGACGGCCGGGTAAGCATGTGAAATGTGTTCTGCATTTGTAACTTCACCCCATGCATTTTTGATTAATGATAAAAACGTTAGAAGTGTGGCTTTATCAAGTAAAGTAAAAGGAGACTTATGATTATGCATTAAGGACTAAAGGTGGATTCTGATAAACCTGGTTTTATCAAGTAATGCCATATAGTGATAATATGTGTAAGTGGCTTTATCCCTAGCTATAATGGGGATATAACTATAACTATAGGCTTTATCCCTACGGAATAAAAGGAGACTTATGATTATGCATTAAGGACTAAAGGTGGATTCTGATAAACCTGGTTTTATCAAGTAATGCCATATAGTGATAATATGTGTAAGTGGCTTTATCCCTAGCTATAATGGGGATATAACTATAACTATAGGCTTTATCCCTACGGAGTAAAAGGAGACTTATGATTATGCATTAAGGACTAAAGGTGAATTCTGTATATTGGGATTATCAAGTAAAGCCATATAGTGATAATACGTGTAACGGATTAGGGAAATGGACCTCCTCTGAATATAGAGAGTCCTTCCCAGTGCAAATAAAATAAAAGATTCCGCAACTTCAATCACTCGACCTAAGGTCGATGACTGACGGGGGTCGGAACGGTGCATTCGCTGTCTCTTGTCGGTCAGTGGTAACAACAACATTTTGTAGACTCGGTTGGTTCTGCGTGTCAACCACTTCACAGGACGCTGTTTGAGGTGTAGATAGGCAGACCAATGAGTTATGAAGTTATCGATCTGACCTAAGAGCGAGCGTGGGCATTCAACATGGCGTCCCTGGGTGGGCATTTATACTAACCAAAATAGGTGCTAAACGGCCGAAGAAGACAGGACTACTGTCAAAAGCCTCTGGAGTAAAATTAAATTACAGATTTGGCAAAAATTAAAGTAGAAAGCTCTACTGGCGACTCGAGTGGAAGGCTGTACTCGGGGATATCACAAATGAATAGAAAGCTCTATCTTGGTGATTAAAGCAACGTTTACTCACAACTAAAGGGTAACATAATGTTTATAGAGCTCTGGGGGGAGTTACAAGTGCAACATAATTTCGTGCTTTGCCCACAGGAAGCGAACTGGCCCTACCCAAGGCGAGGGCTCCCTAGCCCAAAGACACTGTTTGTAAGGAGGGGAGACTGGATGTGAAGCGAAGCCAAAACGGCCGTTCACAGAAAGGCGAGGGCTCCCTAGCCCAAAGACACTGTTTGTAAGGAGGGGAGACTGGATGTGAAGCGAAGCCAAAACGGCCGTTCACAGAAAGGCGAGGGCTCCCTAGCCCAAAGACACTGTTTGTAAGGAGGGGAGACTGGATGTGAAGCGAAGCCAAAACGGCCGTTCACAGAAAGGCGAGGGCTCCCTAGCCCAAAGACACTGTTTGTAAGGAGGGGAGACTGGATGTGAAGCGAAGCCAAAACGGCCGTTCACAGAAAGGCGAGGGCTCCCTAGCCCAAAGACACTGTTTGTAAGGAGGGGAGACTGGATGTGAAGCGAAGCCAAAACGGCCGTTCACAGAAAGGCGAGGGCTCCCTAGCCCAAAGACACTGTTTGTAAGGAGGGGAGACTGGATGTGAAGCGAAGCCAAAACGGCCGTTCACAGAAAGGCGAGGGCTCCCTAACCCAAAGACACTGTTTGTAAGGAGGGGAGACTGGATGTGAAGCGAAGCCAAAACGGCCGTTCACAGAAAGGCGAGGGCTCCCTAGCCCAAAGACACTGTTTGTAAGGAGGGGAGACTGGATGTGAAGCAAAGTCAAAACGACCGTTCACAAAAAGGCGATGGCTCCCCTAGCCCAAAGATACTGTTTGTGAGGAGGGGAGACTACGTGACACGCAGCCAAGACGACCGTTCACTGAATGTTCCCTGGATGGCTACCTAGCCCGAGGCTACGTGACGCTAGCTAAAACGGCGTGTTCACTGGAACATGGGCTGACAAGCCAGGAGTGAACTGAATGCTAACTGGATGACAACCTCCAGCTCCAGGAGACGCTGAGGCAGCGGGAGCGGGAGCTCACGGCCCTGAAGGGGGCGCTGAAGGACGAGGTGGCCACGCACGACCGGGAGATCCGAGACCCTCAGGGAGCAGTACAGCACCGACATGGAGAGGCTGAGGAGCAGCATGGAGCAGGTGTCCCAGTCTCAGGCAGGTATCGAGGCAGAGCGGCAGCGTGTGAACACCTCGGTGCGCTCCCTGCAGCAGCAGCTAGAGGACTGCAGGGACGAGAGTGCCCACTGGATGGAGCAGTTCCACACCACCAGAGACGAACTGCGAAGCACCAAACAGGAGCTGCTGCAGTCTCGTCTGGAGAAGGAGGAGTTTGAGGAGGAGCTGAAGGAGCTGCAGGAGCGAGATCACTCCCTGCAGTGCATAAGCCCAGGACCACGTGGTCACGAGGAAGTGAGGCAAGCGAGAGCAACCTATATATCTCCCCGTGGTGAACACTCAGGGGTGAGAGTGACATCTACAAGGTCTCACAGACAATCACCAAACATAACAGTCACTAACCACCCAGTCTGGACCGATAACTCTGATACACCATGGTCAATCCTCACCTTCACTGGACCGTCATTGACGAACTATGGTAGATGGGAAACAAGCATGGTAACGGCAGGAGGCTCTTACTACCGAAACCTGAGGAAACAGGTAATGGAAAAAAGGACCAAAAAGCCCCTGAAACCAGGCAAGGCAGTAATCACAGAGTGTGATTATGAGGTGTTTCACGCAGAGAAAATTGTCCATGTGACACTAAGTCAAGACCAATACAAGGAGATAGAGTCCTCACACATAAACTGGGACAGACTGGTGTCCCGTATAAAGGAACTACTGCAGAAAAGGGAAATCTATGCTGGCCACGGTACTAAGGACATGCCCTACCGACTAGCCATAAACCTGATGTGGGGCAGGTCTCGAGGATATGGCCAAAGAGGCATATGGTTGGGGAAAGCCGTAATCAGCGCGATCTCAAGCCTAAGGAGTGCAGGGCACACGGAGATCCGTCTCATGATGGAACCTAGGGACCATGAGTCAATAACCCTGGCCGTGGATAGAGCCGGGGAGGGTGAGGAAGACGAGGACGATGAGCCTGCATTGGTACCTCTCACTCCCCCTCCGAACCCTAAGGGATCGGGACCCGTACCCAGGAAAGAAAGGTCCAACTCCCAGAACTCCTCCCGAGCAGCGGAGAGAGGGAGATCATCCACACCCAGGAGACCGACAGTACCATTCGAACCTGAAAAGGCGGAACCTGCGCGATCTCAGGCCAGGAGTATCCATAGACTTCTAGGCCGTCCCCCGGACTCAGGGGACGACCCAGCAAGTAGCGAACAGGAGTATACTGATCTAAATCAGGACTCAGGAATGGAGGGAGACCGGGATAGGTCAAGCTCCAGAGCATCCTCCAAGTCTTCATCTCGATCAAGATCTAGGGAGAGAGTTCGGTACCCGAGGGGCGAACCTCCTAGACCTCGAAACAAGAGAGCGAAACCGGTCAAACTGAGACCTATAGGCAAGGGGCCTACTCTGAAAGGCACCACCTTTCAGTCACCCTCGGGCTTGACCTGGAGCTCAGGATTGGAGGACGTCTCCGAAGAGAGTGAAGGAGACTTGGAAGGAAAGGAAACAGGGGATATTATGCCAGCATATCCCGTGAGATGGGGAACGGCTCAGGCCTTAGCCCGGTCACCCGTGGCAGAAAAAGTGTTGTCTCACCCTGGGGTAACAGAACCATACAAGCATGCACACTTACATGCAGGCTATGACATACTACGTGAACAGGTGTACAAGCTAGACAGGGCCATGGCTGAAATAGCCAGGAGAGAAAGAAACTGGTTGAACGAGGCCCCGTCCATAAGCCCAATCCGAGCCCTGAGACACAGCACAGAGGAACACCGACCGGAAGTGAGCCCTCACTCCATACTAGCCCAATCTCCCGGAGACATTTACCGACCGAGAGGAAAGAGTTCACATACAGGCAGGAGTCTGCGTGACAGCACCCAATATGGAGAAAGCAACAAAGCACAAGAATTGTTAAGCAAAACCCAAGTGCTCAAAAAACTGGCCCCGGAAATGCTTCGAGGGGAGACCCAGGCTGCTTATATCCATAAGTGTGCTCAGATTTTCCATGGGTCACCTCTCTATGATGACCCGGAGGCCGCTCGCATTTTGAGACACCTCAAAGGACTGGAGGTCCCCGAAGGGGCTTCAATGGCCCAAATGATGGAAATGGAAGTAAGAATCCCCGGTCAAGATCCAGGGGAAAATATGGTGGAGAAACTAATCCCACAGGTGCGAGACGGGAGCTTGTCTCTCACTGTTGCAGCAGAATCAGTCATACGTGGAACGCCTAGGCGAAGATCAGGCTTACTGCTTGAAAAGCTATTCATCGGTGTACCAGGTGGTAACCGTCTTGCAGCCAAATGCGCAGCATGGTCCCGAGACCAGTTACGGACGGAATGCATGCTGTATGACCAAGTCAAAATGCTTTCTCAACACAAATACTGTAAAGATGTCCGTCTTTTCTCTAAACCAGAGTAGAGAGGACGAAAGAATTTGTAATCTATTTCATGCAAAGGGGATTTCCTGACAGCTACCATCTGGTAGGTTAGCACCTGTACCAACCATATCAGCTGCGTGAGATGTACACTCACCAGCGCCTATGGATAAAAATTGAGACTCTGCAAACTCTCATCAAGCTTAGCACCTTGACGCGGGGGGACAGAGCGAGCATCAGGGTCTCTATATCCGACGGGCCTATCAGATTTGTGGGGACTCGGAAGCTTCAGCATACAGGACGCTGTGGTGCTTGGGCGGCCGAGTCACTGGTTTATAGGTCTGTCAAAACGGATTGGAGGTTCTGGGGCTTAGAACATTCGTGAGTTGGGCTTTATGCTAATTGAATAGGTATCAAAAGCCGAAAGAATATGAACTGAAATAACTGCGGTCAGGGGCCTCTGGAGTAAAATTTATTACAGATTTGAGTTAAAACCTTACTCAAGTGTGATCTTATCAGCAAGCAATCCTCTCCAACCAAGACTCCTCCTAAGTGCTCGAGATCTGGAACAATGAGTGACGTAGAGGTCTGCAAAGCGCAGCAGACAGCCTAAGAGGTAAAAAATCTATCAGGAACAAGAGAGGGTTCATAAGAAACCACTTGAAGTGGCGTTTACTCGCGACTAATAGGGCTAGGGAGCCCTAAAGTCACTTGAACTTGAAGTAACTAAATGCTTACTTAAAGTCAGAACTTAAGTAGAAAAAACTCTACTTTGTGAATAGCAGGCTGAAATAGCCATTGCGAATAGCAGGCTGAAATAGCCATTGCGAATAGCAGGCTGAAATAGCCATTGCGAATAGCAGGCTGAAATAGCCATTGCGAATAGCAGGCTGAAATAGCCATTGCGAATAGCAGGCTGAAATAGCCATTGCGAGCAGGCTGAAATAGCCATTGCGAATAGGAGCGAATAGCAGGCTAACTAGCCATTGCTAACAGGACGAGGCTACTCACATGATCAGACAGGTATATGATAACCTTGGACATGCCGGAAGTAGGAGGATGTTGGTATACCTGAGAACTAACAACATTCTCATACATAAAGCCAAACAAAGAGCGATAACAGTCCGAAAGGCCTGTGAACAATGTGCGCTGGTAAAGGTGCGCTGGTAAAGGGACAAAACCTGAACCAGTGCTGCATTCTTAGACAGGGGGGGGGGTCCCCCGGAGTCAGCGGACGACGCAGCGAATGGCAAGAAGGAATATACTGACTCAGGTCAGAAATCGGAAATGGAGGAAGACCGGGATAGGTCAAGCTCCAGAGCATCCTCAAGGTCCTCATCTAGACCTCCCAGACCTCCCAGACCTCCCAGACCTCCTAGACCTCCCAGACCGGACAGAGAGACATCGGCCTGGACCCGGGTTACAGGGCGACGAGAGCCCTGAATGGACCTGAAAGAGAGAAAAGAAATGAGTCCTCTGTGGACTGTATCTGTGATGTCCTGCGAGGCCTACGGACAGGGTCACAAGACCAGGCCAACCACACTTCAATAGAGGACTGCTGCTACAATTCTCGGGGACCCGTGGGGGTCGCCCGAGAAGTGACAAATCAACCTGCCCCAAACTATGGGAGAGATCCAAGAGGTCAGAGGGGGTGACCCCAAGATGACCAAGGTGACCCCGATGACCAAGATGACGAAGACGACAACAACCTGGGTGCATCGGCCGGGAACAACAGATGCAAGTCTTCCCGCCGGATACCAAGCAACAACGTGACCCCTATCCTGTCGAGCCGTCCAGCCAGGGAACAACAGATGCAAGTCTTCCCGCCGGCTACCAGGGTAACAAGGTACCAAGATGGCAGAGGGGGTGTGGAGAGTCACAGCCACGTGACCCCACAATCGCCATCTCGTCCCCCAGTACAGACGCTATTAAGACAATGGAAAATGACCGACCAGGATGACAGAGGGGGTGTAAAGTGTCACAGCCAACTAAGTGACACTTTGTATAAATGACATCCTGTTCTCTCTGTCCCTTGTATGATTTAATAGGTTTATTGTATATATCTGTTTTAAATCTAGGCATATGTTACTGTAGGTGTCTAGATGTGATATGTATTCATATATATATATATATACATATATATGTGTATACGTATATATATGCATATACGCTTTGAACAAGTATCTAGGCCTGGGCTGGTAATGCCCAGTCAGAAAGGAGTGGAGAAGAGAGGGGCCACTATAGCCGTATAAACTATTTTTCACATGTAATAATTATGGAAACATATATACTGTTGGTATAAAGGTATATATATATAATGCTATATTAATTATATGTTTCATAATTATCTGCTTAAAAAGAATGATATGCTTGGCGATGATACCTACAGAAGGTATCATAACCCTTGCCTGTTATGCCTGTTTCTCTTACTGTTAGAGTGAGTCAGAACGAGAGTGGCCCCATGCAGTAAGGGAGTGAACGGCTGGAATGTAAAGGCCATGAAGAGGGAGCTCCAGTCAGAGGGGCATTGTATTCTTATGAACTATGCATCTGTCTCTCTCCCTCCTCTCCGGCCGGCAGACGCATTAAACTGGTTAACCCTTTGTGGGGTCTGAGTGAGATGGGGAGTGAAGGGACTTTCCACAGCAGAGAACAAAGGAAGTCTGTTCCAGCGAAAACGTTACAATTACTTTCGAGTTACGGCCTAGTGGAGTAAAATGGGAGGAGAGCCAGTCCCCACGAGCCGTGCATTGACTGGCTGGTGAAATGACATCACGGTGACAGCGCTGTATTTGGACCAATAAGCAGAAGAGACCCTGGGGCCCTTTATAAGGGCCAACTGGCGAGAGCACAGGAGGATTTTTACACTGAGCTGGAGAGAGAAGAAGAATGGTGCTTAGAGACTTTTTTGAGAGATGAGAAGAATGCTGCCAGACACGGGGCACAAGCCGTGCAGAGATGAGATGTTTTGTTCTGTGCATATTTTAACTGAAATGGACACTTTTCCACTTCAGTCTCTTCTTGTAACTAGCTTTTTCTAATTAAAATTACCTCTTTATAAATATCCTTTGTATCTTTTCTTCACTCTCAGACGGCCGGGTAAGCATTGAAATGTGTTCTGCATTTGTAACTTCACCCCATGCATTTTTGATTAATGATAAAAACGTTAGAAGTGTGGCTTTATCAAGTAAAGTAAAAGGAGACTTATGATTATGCATTAAGGACTAAAGGTGGATTCTGATAAACCTGGTTTTATCAAGTAATGCCATATAGTGATAATATGTGTAAGTGGCTTTATCCCTAGCTATAATGGGGATATAACTATAACTATAGGCTTTATCCCTACGGAATAAAAGGAGACTTATGATTATGCATTAAGGACTAAAGGTGGATTCTGATAAACCTGGTTTTATCAAGTAATGCCATATAGTGATACTATGTGTAAGTGGCTTTATCCCTAGCTATAATGGGGATATAACTATAACTATAGGCTTTATCCCTACGGAGTAAAAGGAGACTTATGATTATGCATTAAGGACTAAAGGTGAATTCTGTATATTGGGATTATCAAGTAAAGCCATATAGTGATAATACGTGTAACGGATTAGGGAAATGGACCTCCTCTGAATATAGAGAGTCCTTCCCAGTGCAAATAAAATAAAAGATTCCGCAACTTCAATCACTCGACCTAAGGTCGATGACTGACGGGGGTCGGAACGGTGCATTCGCTGTCTCTTGTCGGTCAGTGGTAACAACAACATTTTGTAGACTCGGTTGGTTCTGCGTGTCAACCACTTCACAGGACGCTGTTTGAGGTGTAGATAGGCAGACCAATGAGTTATGAAGTTATCGATCTGACCTAAGAGCGAGCGTGGGCATTCAACATAAACCCAGTGGAAAAACATGCACAACAGATCGCTAACATTGTCGCGTCCCTGACAAAGACGGACAGGAGCACTTGGATTGGTCCCCGGGCGCGGCACACGCTGCAGCCCTTGTCTGCTCCCGGCTGCCCTTGGGGGGGAAGGATGATGGGATTTCATCAGCGACTCAGTGCATGTGTGTGTTCCTGTGGGTCGCCCATCGCATGTTTGTGTTAAATCTGCATGACAAATAAAGACTTCTTCTTCTATAGATGACACTGAGAGAAAGATGGTAAAGATGACACTGAAATAAAGATGGTAAAGATGACACTGAAATAAAGATGGTATGGGTGACACTGAGAGAAAGATGGTAAAGATGACACTGAGAGAAAGATGGTAAAGATGACACTGAGATAAAGATGGTAAAGATGACACTGAGAGCAAGATGGTAAAGATGACACAGATAAAGATGGTAAAGATGACACTGAGAGCAAGATGGTAAAGATGACACTGAGATAAAGATGGTAAAGATGACACTGAGAGCAAGATGGTAAAGATGACACTGAAATAAAGATGGTAAAGATGACACTGAAATAAAGATGGTAAAGATGACACTGAAATAAAGATGGTATGGGTGACACTGAGAGAAAGATGGTAAAGATGACACTGAGAGAAAGATGGTAAAGATGACACTGAGATGAAGATGGTAAAGATGACACTGAGAGCAAGATGGTAAAGATGACACAGATAAAGATGGTAAAGATGACACTGAGAGCAAGATGGTAAAGATGACACTGAGATAAAGATGGTAAAGATGACACTGAGAGCAAGATGGTAAAGATGACACTGAGAGCAAGATGGTAAAGATGACACTGAGAGACAGATGGTAAAGATGACACTGAAATAAAGATGGTATGGGTGACACTGAGAGAAAGATGGTAAAGATGACACAGAGAAAGATGGTAAAGATGACACTGAGATAAAGATGGTAAAGATGACACTGAGAGCAAGATGGTAAAGATGACACAGAGAAAGATGGTAAAGATGACACTGAGAGCAAGATGGTAAAGATGACACTGAGATAAAGATGGTAAAGATGACACAGAGCAAGATGGTAAAGATGACACTGAGATAAAGATGGTAAAGATGACACTGAGAGCAAGATGGTAAAGATGACACTGAGAGCAAGATGGTAAAGATGACACTGAGAGAAAGATGGTAAAGATGAACACACCCAGGGGCATGTTTTGAGTATACGGGTACATGTTCTGTTTCAGAACTGAGATCACTACTACAATAGATTGAAGCTCATTTGGATATAAAAAAAAATAAAACAAACATTCTGTAGTTCCACTAATTCAGTCTCCCATTCATTGTCAATGGAGCAGCTCCAGACTTTATACCTGCAGACAAGAGTGACATATGGGGACAAAACACAAATAGCATCATTATTTTATGAATCAGCTAGTCTTTATTTTGAGAAGAGGAAGTAGTCCTCCTACTTGATGACAGCCGTATTGATGAGGGGAAGGCGTCTGGCATCTTCAGAGGAGGGAGATGGCGTCTCAACACTCCACGCTATTTCTGTCTCTCCTTGTCACCATCCCTGCACCATCTGGGAAGCATGCGTGTGTGTGTGTGTGCACCAGTGATGGTGATGGGAGTCATATGAAATTATAATAAGCCTGAGAAATAGTGAAAGTTTCCAAATATGGTTCAAGTTTCTTTATTAGTCATATGTAGGTCAATGTAGCCAGTGTGATCTTAGTGCGTTGTGTTTTTGTCGATTCGACCCCTGTTAAGGGATCGCCCTGAGTGGGAGTTGAACCCCGATCTCCCGCGTCGCGGGCGGCATCACAGACCACTGTACCAAGAGGTGAATTCACTTCTTGCTACTGGGTCTGGATGCCTCTGGGGAGTGAGTTTACTTGCAGTACCGCTTAACGTCCACAGCCACTTCACTTACTGTACCCTGTGACTGTGGATAGACTGCGGTACCTCCGTTACATTAACACAAGGTAACGTTTCTTTATGTTAACACAAGGTCAAGTTTCTTTATTTTAGTCATATCTATGTTAACACAAGTTCAAATTTCTTTATTAGTCAACTCATATCATATCTATAAAAGGTCAATGGTACAATGAAATGTGTTGGACAAGAGAACAGGTCAGCTCAAAATAATAATAAAAATGGAATAACACAAGTAAAGGATATATCACTATGTACATGAAAACGAGGATTTGTGTATAAAAGTAAACAAGTGTATACAACAATATTGCACAAATGGAATGAGATATGAGAGTGGAATTAAATAAATAGGGCTGATTGCTGAGATTTCTTTTAGTTCTCAGTTTGAAAAGATAAATCATGGTTTTGCTTTACATAATAACATAATGTTATTAATAACACAACATAATGAGATGAGATGTTCCAAGAGGGTGAGGAAGAGATCTTCTGAGACGATTTCTAGCAATACACCCAAATCTTAAACACCCCCTCCAGATGTATTTTAAACCCTTAAAATGCTTTCTATATTCAATAAAAAAAATTATAAATGTTTTCCCACCAGATTGTTCAATAAACAACTGAAAATGTCTTAGCAGCATCTCTACACCTTTACCCTCATTGAGATGCAAGGATCTATGAATATGTAAATTGCACCCACAAGCATCCATTGATATTCACCAGGAATTCCAAGTCGGCAGCTTATCTTCTTTCAAGACGTGTCAAAACCTACTCAGCTTTCTGTGTAGCTGAAACTAAATGTGTCATGTTGCCACGTATTGGACCATGAGAGGTTCAACCTGTTAGTGACATCATCACACATCAGATTTCAGATTTCAGTACAGAGAAGCTCTCCCTCTACACAGAGAAGCTCTCCCTCTACACAGAGAAGCTCTCCCTCTCCACAGAGAAGCTCTCCCTCCACACAGAGAAGCTCTCCCTCTACACAGAGAAGCTCTCCCTCTCTACACAGAGAAGCTCTCCCTCTCCACAGAGAAGCTCTCCCTCTACACAGAGAAGCTCTCCCTCTACACAGAGAAGCTCTCCCTCCTCTACACAGAGAAGCTCTCCCTCTACACAGAGAAGCTCTCCCTCTACACAGAGAAGCTCTCCCTCTACACAGAGAAGCTCTCCCTCTACACAGAGAAGCTCTCCCTCTACACAGAGAAGCTCTCCCTCTCTACACAGAGAAGCTCTCCCTCTACACAGAGAAGCTCTCCCTCTCCACAGAGAAGCTCTCCCTCTCTACACAGAGAAGCTCTCCCTCTACACAGAGAAGCTCTCCCTCTCCACACAGAGAAGCTCTCCCTCTACACAGAGAAGCTCTCCCTCCACACAGAGAAGCTCTCCCTCTACACAGAGAAGCTCTCCCTCCACACACAGAAGCTCTCCCTCTCCACACAGAGAAGCTCTCCCTCTACACAGAGAAGCTCTCCCTCTACACAGAGAAGCTCTCCCTCTACACAGAGAAGCTCTCCCTCTACACAGAGAAGCTCTCCCTCTACACAGAGAAGCTCTCCCTCTACACAGAGAAGCTCTCCCTCTACACAGAGAAGCTCTCCCTCTACACAGAGAAGCTCTCCCTCTACACAGAGAAGCTCTCCCTCTCCACAGAGAAGCTCTCCCTCTACACAGAGAAGCTCTCCCTCTACACAGAGAAGCTCTCCCTCTCTACACAGAGAAGCTCTCCCTCTACACAGAGAAGCTCTCCCTCTACACAGAGAAGCTCTCCCTCCACACAGAGAAGCTCTCCCTCTACACAGAGAAGCTCTCCCTCTACACAGAGAAGCTCTCCCTCTCCACAGAGAAGCTCTCCCTCTACACAGAGAAGCTCTCCCTCTCCAGGGGAAGAATGTGAAAAAGCACTCTGGTGACAAGTTCTGCACAAATAACAATCAGCTAACTAAGCAACTAACCCTTAAAAAAACATGTTTTTGAGTGAAGGGGATGGTTTTTTAATCTTTAACCTTTAAACCAACAACCCGTGGTGGTTGCACTGCCCTACTGTGGGTCTGGATATGGTGTAGCCTCCTCCGATACATGTGGAGTCGCCAGCAGCTTCTTTTCACTGGGAGAGCGTAATGCATGCAGAGGTTCACGCCATCTCCCCCAGATCCCCTTTATAGATTTTCTTTCTTTCTTTTATTCCGCCGTGAATGTTTGAGTGAACGGGTGAACGTGTGAGTGAACGGGTGAACGTGTGAGTGAACGGGTGAACGTGTGAGTGAACGGGTGAACGTGTGAGTGAACGGGTGAACGTGAGGCATAAGTTGTAATTAAAGCTCTTTGGTCTTTTAGCACCCTGGTTTTTGGATTAGGGAGACAAGTTGTTCATGTTCACTGATATCTGTCTCTTACACCAAAGGAATAACATGTATTGTTGTGTTTCCAACAGATGAAAGTAAAACGGAGCCGTATGTTTAGGAAAAGATGAACTAAGAAGGTCTTCAGTTGGGCCTCTGGCCCTGTGCTTCACCCTAACCCCTGATTTACCACAAACATGCTGTGAACTCATCAGCAGTCTCCAATGTAGGCAGTGGCCAATAAAACACCCCACAATGCATGATGCCTGCCTCTCAGGCTGGTAAAGATACGCCTCCTAAATGTCTAAACGGAAGTACAGGAAGTACCGGCTACAGGCGTTCCGGTTTCGACAAAACTATTATAGAAACGTGTGAAGTGCACAATATTTCCTCGTTTAAGCCACTGCAGCGGCTTTCCCTTTAGAATTTACTACATGACCGGGACGTTCTAGCTTGTTTGCCGACAGAATTTGGGAAAAGGTTTGGTCCGTTCGGAGGCAGCTTCCAGGGGAAGTACATACACCGGAAATTCTACCCCACAGACACTTTCGGCAGTAGTTCTTTACCAGGCTTTATCTCACAAAGATACAACTGGGAACGAGGTTACCTGCCTCTTTACCTACTCAAAACAAAAATACCTTCCACTGGTTATCAAGTGGATGCCACATGTATGAATATATATATATATTTTTTATCCACTTTTTCTCCTTATTTTTCTATTTTTCTCCCATCCCAATTTCATAATTCCAATTCTCCCCTCCCTTGTCTTGAACGTTGCTAGACTATGCCTCCCACTGGTTGGTCGTAGTGAGGATAGAAGCCTTGCATCATGTGTCCCCTCCGGTACACGAGGCAGCCTGTTGCATCTTTTCACCGCAGCAGCTCGAACTCTGTGGCGAGGAGTAAGGCTCACGCTGCCCCCGATACTTCCTGTTTCTGCTGTACCGGCGTCACCCAACCGACCTGTAGGAGTCGCTGTCCACAACGTCCAATCCCCACCCCACCGGCTTTCCCACCCTCTAACACTGCCAATTGTGTTAGTATGAACGACCGGCCAAGCCAGTAGCAACGCAGAGAGCTGGGCTCGATACCAGCATATCCTGCGTTAGTGGCGAGCGCCTCGCCCACTGCGCCACTCAGCCGCCCTACATGTATGAATTCTGAAAGTGGAGCGAATTTCCCCTTTAGGAATACAGTTATGTTGTTCTACCCTTCACCAGGCAGTCTCCAAGGTATTCACACCTGGCGTCCTCTCCCAGAATTCCTCTGCTTAAAGGTCCAACTCATTAGGAGCTTAATCAAGGACGGAATTCCACACAGCGATCGAATGACAACAAGGCTTAGCGGTCCAGTATGACAGCGGATACGCTGTCACATCTCGCCTGGGAGAGGAGCCATCGCGCCATGCGGTAGCAAACATAAGCACATGTGATCACATAAACACACTGCGGTGCAGCGAACACACGCAGCGTGAGCGGGCGTGGGGCGGAACAGCCAATACGTAGCGACAGGCGTGGAGAAGTTAGCGAGGTTGGGAGTAATAATAGTAATAGTAAAGGGGAACTTCACCCAAATGTTGAACTCCCAAAAACCAGAAACCGCATCAGACTCAAACTTGTGATGTCATCAGGTATACAGGGTTCCCACAGACATTGCAAAATTAAGGACTTTGCAGTACTTTTCCAAAGCACTATTTTTCATTTTCAAGGATGACACTCAAAGGATACAATTCACTTTTAAATGCTATTTTAAGAATCTTCTTGGCCTGCTTGCCAGCTAGAGCATCACACAAAGAAGAAATGAGGAAAAGCAGTTGGAGCGCACGAGACAGCGACTCGTCAGATTGTTATTCAAACAGAAAAAAAAAACGGTTTCTTGATTCAGAACAATTTGGACTTCAAGGACCTTGTGCGAACCCTGGGTATAGTTTGGAGCCGCTTCATAGACAGTGAATGAGAGACTGATTTGGTGGACCCACAGAATGTTTGTTTTATAACTAAATGAGCTTTATTCTATAGTAGTGTCCTCAGTTCTGAAACAGACAATGTACATTATGAACTCAGAACATTACTCTGTGACTCCTATAACTTATTTCCCAATTCATTGTCTATATGGAGCAAGCAGCTCCAGACGACATCACAAGGTTGAGTTATAGCGCTCTAGTTTTTGTTCCATGTTGTTCACTAATATTTCTTTAGACAGTCTTAGACCAGAGGAATAACATGTATGAATTTTGAAATTGGGTGTAGTTCCCCTTTAAGTGAATCATTTCCTTCAATGAATCATTATGAGATTCCTAGGAAAACATTATATTTGGTACAATAAGCACTTTTGCTGTGACAACACGGTCACCTTTCCCCCAAACGATAAATCACTAAAGACACTTTAACTGCTGCTGTGACCCACTGTCACCGCCATTTATATTGTAAACACTGAATCGGAACTATTTTTTAGCACTTGCTTGTATTTAAATATGTTTTAATTAAGTACTGTGTGATTTTGTGTGAAGGGCGGACTAGCAAAGTAAGATTTTAATTGTATGGCAAACTGTCTGTTTAACTGTGCACATGACAATAAACAATCTTGAATCTTGAATCTTTTGGGAACAGTTATGACATCTGGAGAACACAGACGGTGAGATGAAAGAAACGCACTCGACAGCGCTGTTTTTTTTATTTGTATTTTATTGTGGTGGTGGTCTGGTCGTAGCTTCACAGAGATTATATACAATTGAGTACAATGAACGGTTATCCCCCCCTTAGAAATTATACAGTCAAAAAAACTAAGAATCTTCACAGACAACTTTTGTAAAAAAGATAATCGACTTAACATAAGCGTTGTGTGTTTTCCTATGAACTCTTTTGGCGGAACTGATATTAACTGATATCAAGGAAACTATAAAAAGGAGGAAGGGTCATCATGTCACTGTGTAGCGCATGAACGCACATTGGAGCAAAGTGTGGGATCAGCCATCTCCTCGTTTATGACCGGTCATTTAAACAAGTTATTACCTCATATGTCAGAATCATCGGCAACTTGTTGTAGCTAACATTTGATATATATGGGATGATGTGCATTTCCTCAAATAGCTTGTATATTTAGCTTCTCCATGCATCTCCCATAGGCTTCAATACTAGAACTGGCACCAAGCAGAGCATAGAACGCTGCTGTTCTGACATAATGACCCTTCCTTCTTTTATACTTGCCTTGACTGATATTAGGAAGTCAAGTCCCTCAGAATTTCTTTATCATTTTCTTATTCCAATTAATTTGTCCATTTCCCCCTTTTTTAAATATAGGCCAGATAAACACAAAGACTCTTCTGTTAAGATGGGTTTCAGTTGAGAAAGAAGAGGTGCAGTGTATTAATAGTTACAGCAGACGATGCAGAAAACAAATAAAAACGTAAAACCTCTCCCTGGACCAGGTCCTTCTAACAACCAGGTTGAATGGTATAACATTTGCACATTTCTCTTTTTGCACATTTTCGATTTATGTACTGAAAAACAATCATTTTTATTAGGATTATCAAAATATTTTAAATAATCAGTGAGGCCAACTTTTGAAATCAGTTTTGTCTCGATCTTAGTCCATTGTGTTGAATCCTCATCATCATCATCATCATCATCATCATCGGACATAAGAACATCATCCCTACATAAAATCATGGAAAAATACACTCTTTATCCTTTACACTTTTAGAAAAACAATACACATTTGTCAAACAGCTTCACATTTAAAACAGTCTCTCACACAAAAGCTACACAAAGTAGAAAAAAAATAATCCCCTCCCAATTTTTTTTTATGCAAGAAGATTTTAAAAACAAGGAAAAAGAAAAAGAATATTTGAAAAGAATTTCACTGCCGAGACCAGTGGCGTTAAGAGCATTTTGTGAGGAGACGATGTGGCGCTGCACTATGCCATCTCGTCTAAAGCTCACAGATGCTGGTCTCCACCACAAACTTGTTCTCAAAGTGACGGATCTTACGGCAGTTTAGGGCCTCGCGCTTCTGCATACCTGGAATACAAGAGGAGAAGGACATGTCACAATATATCAATACAGGAGGAGAAGGACGGGTCACAATATATCAATACAGGAGGAGAAGGACGGGTCACAATATATCAATACAGGTGGAGAAGGACATGTCACAATATATCAATACAGGTGGAGAAGGACGGGTCACAATATATCAATACAGGTGGAGAAGGACGGGTCACAATATATCAATACAGGTGGAGAAGGACGGGTCACAATATATCAATACAGGTGGAGAAGGACATGTCACAATATATCAATACAGGGGAGAAGGACGGGTCACAATATATCAATACAGGTGGAGAAGGACATGTCACAATATATCAATACAGGGGAGAAGGACATGTCACAATATATCAATACAGGAGGAGAAGGACGGGTCACAATATATCAATACAGGAGGAGAAGGACATGTCACAATATATCAATACAGGTGGAGAAGGACATGTCACAATATATCAATACAAGAGGAGAAGGACGGGTCACAATATATCAATACAGGAGGAGAAGGACGGGTCACAATATATCAATACAGGAGGAGAAGGACGGGTCACAATATATCAATACAGGTGGAGAAGGACATGTCACAATATATCAATACAGGAGGAGAAGGACGGGTCACAATATATCAATACAGGTGGAGAAGGACATGTCACAATATATCAATACAGGTGGAGAAGGACATGTCACAATATATCAATACAGGGGAGAAGGACGGGTCACAATATATCAATACAGGTGGAGAAGGACATGTCACAATATATCAATACAGGTGGAGAAGGACATGTCACAATATATCAATACAGGAGGAGAAGGACGGGTCACAATATATCAATACAGGAGGAGAAGGACGGGTCACAATATATCAATACAGGTGGAGAAGGACATGTTTTGAGCCGTACTGTATTGTACCCATTCTGCAATCTGTTAAAAAAAGTTTTCATTCATTCATTCATTCATGTCACAATATATCAATACAGGAGGAGAAGGACATGTCACAATATATCAATACAGGTGGAGAAGGACGGGTCACAATATATCAATACAGGTGGAGAAGGACGGGTCACAATATATCAATACAGGAGGAGAAGGACATGTCACTCACAATATATCAATACAGGTGGAGAAGGACATGTCACTCACAATATATCAATACAGGTGGAGAATGACAAAAATAGCACCAAAATAAAATGTTCTCAAATCTCAAACACACTGGTATATATATAGGTCAATAGTACTCTGGAATGCTCTGCCGAAAAACATCTTATCCACAATACGTAACAAAATTACTTTCAAAAAATATATTAACCCTTTCTCTGCCACGCTTATATCCATCCTTGTAGCCAGTCTGCCAGCTCTATTTGTCTATGGAGATGTTCACCTACTTTGCAGGGCTATAACTTTTTAAATTGTATTGCTAAATTGACATTACTATGGCCCATTCAACATCGATTATCTATCGTTCAGGATGTAGGAAAGTTTAACTTTTTCATTCACACAATCATACAAAAATACGGTCTAGAGTATAAATATGTTTTTATCGTTTTCTGCAGTATTTCATAGAACGTGAGTTATAGCCATAAATGCATATATTACATCATCAAATGCAATTTGATACCGATTGACGCCAGATTAAAAATTTCAACTGTACAAGGTCCCAGACGTTATGACTCATCATGCGCGGTTGACCGGAGGGGGGGGGGGGGGGGGGGGGGGGTCGTTTATAATGCAATGACCGACGTTAAATTAATCATGTAGTATGGGTGATATATTGATCATAGCAGTTTGTATGGATAATAATAATCAAAAACGCTGAAACTCACCGCAGCTTCCTCGTAGCGATGGGGGATGATACTGGAGCAAAAAGATCGCTATTATGGGATGTTGATCTATGCGCTCCATTTCCAGGTTGTATAATACTATATACGTCCAAATAATGTTGTTTATCAAGTTATGGCAACGGATCGATTATCCAGTGTGTCCAGATGGAGACGGAATAGGGGGGACACCAAGCACTTCCGGCCCCACTTCCGGTTTGGCAACACGCCGATCGGCCACCAGGTGGCGGTATTGAAGCGCTGGAGAGTTGAGCGGAGTCCTACAGCACCAGTCATGGATCCGTGGGTGAAATATGAATACCATGACAGAAATTTGAAATATTGATCTCAAAGACGCTGTAAAACGTCATTGGCAGATTACGCATGGCGAGGAATGACGTCTTAACACGTCATTGGCGATTAAAGGGTTAAAGAGATATCTTGCAAACTTGTCAATGTATGTGAAGCCATGTTGATTCACTGTGTCCATGGAAACGACGATGAACACGGCCATAAAGGTGTTTCCTTATGCCGTTTACGTTTCTGATAACAACGACAGTGCATAACTCATACATGTTCAGACAAACTTAATATTTGGTTATTTGTGATACTATGCATACATGCAACTCAAAGTTATTACCAAAGTTCCTTTCAGGAGGTCAGTTTTAGTTACAGTATTAAGGCACTTTGGACAGAGCGGTTTTGCAGGCTGTGTGACGTACAGGTGTAGAGTCAGCTCTGTGTAGGAGTGTGTTTCAGTGTGACGTACAGGTGTAGAGGCAGCTCTGTGTAGGAGTGTGTTTCAGTGTGACGTACAGGTGTAGAGGCAGCTCTGTGTAGGAGTGTGTTTCAGGCTGTGTGACGTACAGGTGTAGAGGCAGCTCTGTGTAGGAGTGTGTTTCAGGCTGTGTGACGTACAGGCAGCTCTGTGTAGGAGTGTGTTTCAGGCTGTGTGACGTACAGGTGTAGAGACAGCTCTGTGTAGGAGTGTGTTTCAGGCTGTGTGACGTACAGGTGTAGAGCAGCTCTGTGTAAGAGTGTGTTTCAGGCTGTGTGACGTACAGGTGTAGAGGCAGCTCTGTGTAGAGTGTGTTTCAGGCTGTGTGACGTACAGGTGTAGAGCAGCTCTGTGTAGGAGTGTGTTTCAGGCTGTGTGACGTACAGGTGTAGAGCAGCTCTGTGTACATCAAAACGTGATCAAGAAAAATCAGGAAAAACAGGATATTGTATATAAGGAATGGGGGCGTTTCGGTGTTACATGGAAGTAAAGCAGTAAAAAATAAAATTAAAAAAATATCCTAAAAGATCGACATTCAGCAATAACAGGACGTTGTCTCAGGGAATATCTTGAGAAACACAAGTGGATGTACAGTAAAGGCAGGAACTGCTAAACATGGGTGAGAGTTTAGCCTTGCTTGTGACACAAATTCCTCTATCAACTATGGAGAGCAGGAGCAGGAATACGAGGCTTGTCGAGACAGGCTCTGGGGTCAGGTTACAGGCTACACAAGAGATTCAATGGTGAGGCATGAGTCACCTACTGCTGCTACAAGAGCTTTCATGAGAAAGAGAAACAGAGAGAGAGAAAGAAAGAGATGGGGGGGAGACAGTAAGAGATAATTATTGTTTACCTCTGAAGTTGTTACAGTATGTGTGTGTGAGAGAGAGATTGAGATACAGAGAGATATAGATACAGAGAGAGAGAGAGATACACAGAGAGAGATACACAGAGATATAGATACAGAGAGATACAGATATAGATACAGAGATACAGATATAGATATAGATATACAGATATAGAGATACAGATATAGATACTAGGGATGCCCCGATCACGTTTTTTGCCACCGATCACTGATCGTCTTGAGCCATATCGGCCGATACCGATCCGATACCGATCGTTTTTTATTAAACTTTTTTTGATTTTTTATATAAATTATTATTATAATTTTTTTTATAAAATATATATATTATATAATTATAATTATACTTGTAGTTGTATTGTCTGCGAGACATCGCCACAAGTCAAAATGCTCGCTATCTGCAAACAGCTCCACTGTCTGTGTGTATACTCTGCTTTGGTCAAATCACATTCAGCGTGGGGCCTGAGAGTGCTGGGGCTGACGTTCTGCAGATGGATACTATTGAGTCAGAGCGTTCAACAGGGTCTGAAACGTGGTATGAAGCATGATAGCTAATTAGCCAATGTTCAGCTGCAAAAACGAATAATGTCAAATTGTCAATTATGTTATAAGTAGTGCTGTCAGGCGATTAAAAAAATTAATCTAATTAATTACAGGATTTGTAATTAATTAATCTAATTAATCGCATTTTAATCGCATAACCATTTTATGCCTGATATTCTATATTCTATAATCATATTTCAAATTGCATGTGTCCAGATGGCAGAATTCAGTACTGTATCTACAAAACCTTCTGTTTAATCATCTTTCATCTATTAATTTGCTTAGATTTTTCAGGTCTGGTCAATTTGAGCATAGTGTTATTCACAGTCAAAGATACATTTTTTTTTTATTGATATTCTCATTTGGTTCATTACAATTTACTCAAGCCTAGTAACAGACACAGTATTTCTGACACTGGGAATACATTCCCTGAGATCCATAGATGTCCCTAGAATCAGATACCAAGAACATGCAAATGGACCATATAAAAAAAAGTCTGTAATGTGTATTCTACGTTCTTATGGAATGAATGAGATAAAAAAAAAATGTTATTAAAAAAAAAAAAAAAAAAAAAACTTTTTTTTTGTAATTAATTTTGAGTTAATTTTCATAACGCGATAATTTGCTGTGTAATTAATTAATCTAATTAACGCGATAAACTGACAGCCCTAGTTATAAGACATTGATATCAGGAGCTATCTGTAGCTACTGCTAGCCGGCTAGATGACGGTTAAGACAATGCATCATGTATTAAAATAAAGTGAACTATTTAGCTCACTAACGTGAGCTACCTATGCTAACGGAGGTTTCATGCTGGTGCATCCCTATCATTCTTAAACTGAAATGCGCATTTGTTGATATCAGGAGCTATCAGTAGCTAGCCAGTTAGACAACGCCTCATCATGTATTAAACTAAAGTGAATAGTTGACTGTGTAGTTTTGTTTAAACAGTAACGCTAGCTCGGTAGCTAACGTTAGCTCACGGGCGATAGCTAGTTAGCCAACGCTAGCCAGCGCTTGCGAAAACGAATGCCAAACTGTCACGTTGATAGCAGGAGCCATCAGTAGCTAGATAACATTAGACAACGCCTCATGTATTAAACAAAAGTGAATAGATGACTGGGCCATTTTGTTTAATGCTTCAGTTATGTTGAACGAGGAGCTCTGTGCTGCTCATGCACTCAACTCTTGTCGAAGGGTTTGTTGACATGAGATGGGTCTGGGAGGGGGAGGAGGAGGAGGAGGGGCTAGACGCGCAGCAGCAGAGTGGCTGTGAGCGAGTGAGAACTCTGCAGAGAATTGGATCATGTTTTCCGTGTCATCGATCGGTTTTGACGATCGGCGAAAATAAAGCATTATCACCGATCACCGATCGCATATTTATACTGATTATCGGCCGATAACGATCGGTGGCCGATCGATCGGGGCATCCCTAATAGATACAGATACAGATATAGATATAGAGATACAGATATAGAGATACAGATATAGATATAGAGAGATACAGATACAGATATAGATATTGATATAGAGATACAGATATAGAGATAGATATAGAGATATACAGATATAGATATAGAGATACAGATAAAGATACAGATAAAGATACAGATATAGAGATAGATATACAGATATAGAGATAGATATAGAGATACAGATATAGATATAGAGATACAGATATAGATATACAGATATAGAGATGCAGATATAGATACAGAGATACAGATATAGATACAGATATAGATATAGATACAGATATAGATATACATATAGATATAGATACTAGGATGCACCGAATAGGAAATTCTTGGCCGAAACCGATACCGAAAATAGGAAACAGTTGGCCGAAAACCGAATGCCGAAAATGATTCATAGAATATTTTTTTTACCAATATTGTGGAACATTATGATTATGGAAAAATATGATTGTGGCAAAACTTTACTTAAATAATAAATAATCACTATTATGGGTCCATAAAACATTTATTCAGCACTTCTGAATGTGCATTTTCTTTTCTCTGTAGAATAACTACAAAGTGCATTCAGAACAAAGCCAATGTGCTTTAAAACTGCATAAAGATCTGCACACATGAGAGGGAGAATAGCTTATAGCAGACTTAATGATGTTACTGTAGTGGCTACAGTAAGCATTTTATATAAAAGTACCCCCTCCAATGTACAGTAAATTACCTAGTATGGTTGTCAATATTCCAATGTACAGCTTTGCTTGTACAGTTGTACAGTGTTTCCCCCCCCCCCAACCCCTCCTACCCAACCCAATGCTCGAGAATGATAATAATAATAATGCTCTTCAGATTATATTATCAACGACAGACAGCGTCAATGTGAGAAACACAATCCCCCCCCCCCTCTCGCTCTGAAGAATATGCATATTAGATCACTCAGTGATTAACCGCGACAGGCATATAGTAAATAAGGATATAAAGCATGTTAAAGACGCATTTATTAGACGCGTTGCGTGTGGAGTTTACATAGAAACAGCGCGACTCCCGACAGCGCGACATCATCACGCGTTAGGTTACAGGTTGTTTCTGTTTCGGTGATATATTTTCGGTGAAAAAACTCTTTCGGCCAAAAGCCGAAAGGCCATTTTTTGCCATTTTCGGTTGAAAACTTTCGGTGGCCGAAATTTCGGTGCATCCCTAATAGATACAGATATAGATACAGAGATACAGATACAGAGATACAGATATAGAGATACAGATATAGAGATACAGATATAGATACAGATATAGAGATACAGATACAGATATAGATATAGATACAGATACAGATATAGAGATACAGATATAGAGATAGAGATACAGATAGAGATATACAGATATAGAGATACAGATATAGATACAGATATAGATATAGAGATACAGATATAGATACAGATATAGATATAGAGATACAGATATAGATACAGATACAGATATAGATACAGATATAGATACAGATATAGATACAGAGATACAGATATAGAGAGAGATACAGATATAGAGATACAGATATAGATACAGATATAGAGAGATACAGATACAGAGAGAGATAGATAGAAATCCAGATACAGATACAAAGAGGTAAATACAGGTATATGATAAATATGAGGTATACAAAATATGAGGTATATCATATTACATAATATAGGTTGTATTTGTTCAGCCACTCTAGGCATATTTGACCTTTTATGGGTAATGATTATATACGTAAAGCATTCTGGTGGAATACATTTGAAAATAAATAACTACATTGACACACTTTAATCATCACGGGAGCCTCTCGAAAACCAGATACTGTATCTCAATGTGGTTTTCCCAATAAAGAATTTCAATAATAATAATCATCATGTTAGCTTTGTATTGTGGGCCAATTCCCTCAGGTGAAGTTTTCAAAGCTACAGACTTTCTGAAAGTCCACATATAGGCCCGTTCACACCGGCAGGGCTCCTGAATGCATAAATGAATTAAAAAAATATAGAAATGGTGTAAGCGAGAGATTTGAACCTGTGACCATAGGCTCCACAGGCAGCCACACTAACCAGCTGAGCTAAATGTTCCGACCCCTTAGCAGGTGCTGGTTGACTGCGACCCACTAATCCATAGTTTACACTTGTTAAGAGCCAATTGCGCAGTCGTTCACTAAGCCTTTCTCCACGCATTTATTTATCCACTCCGGTTGGATGGTGTATTGTACTTGTGCTGTATAATAACAATACATTTGAATCTAATCTCATTTTGAGATCAGTCTCAAATCGCTTCCTGTTGAATGGATCGATTGAGTGCAATGCCGAACCTCTGCTGTTCGCCGTTTTCGCTCGTCTTCACGGCCTAGAATATGACACGCCCACTGATGATGTCACGGTTCGCACGGGAAAACCAACAATTTTCCGGTTCCAGCTGAGAACCGACTTTTAAGGTTCCGAACCAATTATTTTACGGTCTGAGCGAGCCGGCCGGTTCAAGATTAGGTTCGGGAACCGGCACGGAGCCCTGCCGGTGTGAACGGGGCTAACAGAGGGTTCAGAGGTCAGAGCCCTGCCGGTGTGAACGGGGCTAACAGAGGGTTCAGAGGTCAGAGCCCTGCCGGTGTGAACGGGGCTAACAGAGGGTTCAGAGGTCAGAGCCCTGCCGGTGTGAACGGGGCTAACAGAGGGTTCAGAGGTCAGAGCCCTGCCGGTGTGAACGGGCTAACAGAGGGTTCAGAGGTCAGAGCCCTGCCGGTGTGAACGGGGCTAACAGAGGGTTCAGAGGTCAGAGCCCTGCCGGTGTGAACAGGGCTAACAGAGGGTTCAGAGGTCAGAGCCCTGCCGGTGTGAACGGGGCTAACAGAGGGTTCAGAGGTCAGAGCCCTGCCGGTGTGAACGGGGCTAACAGAGGGTTCAGAGGTCAGAGCCCTGCCGGTGTGAACGGGGCTAACGGAGGGTTCAGAGGTCAGAGCCCTGCCGGTGTGAACGGGGCTAACAGAGGGTTCAGAGCCCTGCCGGTGTGAACGGGGCTAACAGAGGGTTCAGGTTCAGAGCCCTAACCCTAACAGAGGGTTCACGGTCTGCATCTGAAGCCTGATGACAGGAGACAACTCTCTGCCCTGTAATGAGAACCAACGCACTTCAAACATGTGAGCCTGCAGGTCCAGACAGAGGACAGTATCTGTGAGAGTGGCTGAGTGAGTGAGTGAATTATGAGTTTACAGATGAATGTGAGTGTGTGTAGGTCATGTGTGTAATGAGTGTGTAGTGAGTGTGTAGTGAGTGTGTAGGTCATGTGTGTAGTGAGTGTGTAGTGAGTGTGTAGTGAGTGTGTAGGTCATGTGTGTAGTGAGTGTGTAGTGAGTGTGTAGTGAGTGTGTAGGTCATGTGTGTAGTGAGTGTGTAGTGAGTGTGTAGTGAGTGTGTAGTGAGTGTGTAGTGAGTGTGTAGTGAGTGTGTAGTGAGTGTGTAGTGAGTGTGTAGTGAGTGTGTAGTGAGTGTGTAGTGAGTGTGTAGTGAGTGTGTAGTGAGTGTGTAGTGAGTGTGTAGTGAGTGTGTAGTGAGTGTAGTGAGTGTGTAGTGAGTGTGTAGTGAGTGTAGTGAGTGTGTAGTGAGTGTGTAGTGAGTGTGTAGTGAGTGTGTAGTGAGTGTGTAGTGAGTGTGTAGTGAGTGTGTAGTGAGTGTGTAGTGAGTGTGTAGTGAGTGTGTAGTGAGTGTGTAGTGAGTGTGTAGTGAGTGTGTAGTGAGTGTGTAGTGTGTAGTGAGTGTGTAGTGAGTGTGTAGTGAGTGTAGTGAGTGTGTAGTGAGTGTGTAGTGAGTGTGTAGTGAGTGTGTAGTGAGTGTGTAGTGAGTGTGTAGTGAGTGTAGTGAGTGTGTAGTGAGTGTGTAGTGAGTGTGTAGTGAGTGTGTAGTGAGTGTGTAGTGAGTGTGTAGTGAGTGTGTAGTGAGTGTAGTGAGTGTGTAGTGAGTGTGTAGTGAGTGTGTAGTGAGTGTGTAGTGAGTGTGTAGTGAGTGTGTAGTGAGTGTGTAGTGAGTGTGTAGTGAGTGTGTAGTGAGTGTGTAGTGAGTGTGTAGTGAGTGTGTAGTGAGTGTGTAGTGAGTGTAGTGAGTGTGTAGTGAGTGTGTAGTGAGTGTGTAGTGAGTGTAGTGAGTGTGTAGTGAGTGTGTAGTGAGTGTGTAGTGAGTGTGTAGTGAGTGTGTAGTGAGTGTGTAGTGAGTGTGTAGTGAGTGTGTAGTGAGTGTGTAGTGAGTGTGTAGTGAGTGTGTAGTGAGTGTAGTGAGTGTGTAGTGAGTGTGTAGTGAGTGTAGTGAGTGTGTAGTGAGTGTGTAGTGAGTGTGTAGTGAGTGTGTAGTGAGTGTAGTGAGTGTAGTGAGTGTGTAGTGAGTGTGTAGTGAGTGTGTAGTGAGTGTGTAGTGAGTGTAGTGAGTGTAGTGAGTGTGTAGTGAGTGTGTAGTGAGTGTGTAGTGAGTGTGTAGTGAGTGTGTAGTGAGTGTAGTGAGTGTAGTGAGTGTGTAGTGAGTGTGTAGTGAGTGTGTAGTGAGTGTGTAGTGAGTGTGTAGTGAGTGTGTAGTGAGTGTGTAGTGAGTAGGGATGGGAATTGATAGGATTTTATCGATACGATTCCATTATCGATTCTGCTTATCGATTCGATTCTTTATCGATTCTCTTATCGATACCTGATCAATTTATAATTTAAATAAATAAATTGGAAATGCAACAGAACTAAGCTGGTTAGAATAACAACATGCAACTTGACATTTCTGATTGTCATTTATTGTTGAGCCCCCATGTCAGGGGCGACAGTGGCTCGGGAGGTAGAGCAGTCGTCTGGCAATCCAGAGGTTCCCGGTTAGATTCCCGCTCCTCCCGGGCAGCGTGTCGATGTGTCCTTGAGCAAGACACTTAACCCCTAACTGCTCCCGATGAGCAGGTTGGCACCTTGCATGGTTGCCTGCGCCGTCGTTGTGTGAATGTGTGAGTGAATGGGTAAAATGTGAGGAAGAAATTGTAAAGCGCTTTGGATAAAAGCGCTATATAAAAAAGCAGCCATTTACCATGTCAGAAAAATACAAAAACTGTAAAAAATAAAACATTAACTATAGCCTACACTTAAATAAAATAATGTATTTGAGATTCTCTTAAAATGTATTTATTTTTTTATTCTTAAACTAATTTAATCTATTGAATAACAGTCGTTATTCCTCTGACTTCTGTCTCACACACACACACACAGACACACAGAGCTCCCTCCCCGGGCCCCTGTCCTGTAGGTATTGGCTTGTGTTGCTACACGGACACATTTGTATGTTGCACCATGGTACTTCCTGTCTGACGGACTTAGTAAATAAACAATCCGGCTCTTATTATATGTGAACTAAAGAGTACAATGTTTACAGAACAGTCCCCACCCGCTGTTTTATTGTATTTGTACCTGTACTATCCGCTGTCAGCTGTTTATCTCTCTTTGTGAGCTTGATTAAATAGCGTTAGCTCACGTTAGCTAGCGATAGCTCCGCGGCTAATTTTAGCTCACCCTAAACTAAATCAATGAAAGCATTCAAGTAGTTTTCACTGCACATAGAAGTAGCCAAACAGTGGGAGCATTTCGGGAGCATATGACCAAAAGCCAGGCAATTTCGAGCCCTTAAGGAATCAAATAGAGTCTGCCATGGCTACATGCTAACGCGCGCAACTGTAGGAAAAACCTGGCAGCGTTAAGGGAATCGAAAGTCACAGGAGCCACACGGTTCCAGGCATCGGCCAATTAGGAACCGGTTCCCAACGGGAACCGGTTTTCGATTCCCATCCCTAGTAGTGAGTGAGTGTAGTGAGTGTAGTGAGTGTGTGTCTGACCCAGGACGCGGTCTCTGCGCTGCAGCTTGTAGGTGTCCTTCCCCCGACAGAGGCTGTAGATGAAGTAGCCCAGCTGGTCCACGTGCTCCAGGCGCTCCGTCACAACCATCTCCTCGTGGATCAGGTACGACTGAGGCAGGTAGGTGCCAGCCTGCAATACAGTAACACACCACAAGGAGATCATTAATGTGCCATTCTGGGTAGGGAGAGGAGAGGAGAGATAATAATCATAATAATAATAATAATAATAATAATAATAATAATAATAATAATAAGGGCTGTCAGTTTATCGCGTTAATTAGATTAATTAATTACACAGCAAATTATCGCGTTATGAAAATTAACTAAAAATGTATTACAAAGAAATAAAAAACATTTATTAATTTATTACAATTATTATTATTTTTTCTTTTTAAATCTCATTCATTCCATTAAAACGTAGAATAGACATTTACAGACTTTTTTTTTTTTTTTTTTTTTTAATGGTCCATTTGCATGTTCTTGGTATCTGAATCTATGGATCTCAGGGAATGTGTTCCCAGTGTCAGAAATACTGTGTCTGTTAGGCTTGAGTAAATTGTAATGAACCAAATGAGAATATCAATTCAATTCTTTTAATTTTTTGACTGTGAATAAACACCATGCTAAAATTGACCAGACCTGAAAAATCTAAGCAAATGAATAAAGGGAAGATGATTAAACAGAAGGTTTTGTAGATACAGTACTGAATTCTGCCATCCGGACACATGCAATTTGAAATATGAATATAAAATATCAGGCCTAAAATAGTTATGCGATTAAAATGTGATTAATTAGATTAATTAATTACAAATCCTGTAATTAATTAGATACATTTTTTTAATCGCCTGACAGCACTAATAATAATTAATTACATTTATATAGCGCTTTTCTAGACACTCAAAGCGCTCCCCACAATGTAGGGTGGACATTGCCTCCTTCACCACCACTGGTAGCACCAACCTTGGGCTACGCAGGCTCAACGGCTGCCACACACTGGCACCAGGTGTAACGGAGGTCTGTGAGTGTATCCACCGTCACCATGGACTTCATGTGTTGTGAAGTGACTGTGGCACCTAGCGGTACTGCAAGTAAACTCACTCCCCTTAACACTTTGAGTGGCAACGACGAGATTTCACGTTAGTTCATGCCAACCGTTCAGTGCCAACGAGACGAGAGATCTCGTTTTTGATCGTTTCTTTTTTTATTAGCGATTTCCATTCATATTTCATCAATCTAGCCTCACGTTACCACTGGGACTCTGTCTGAGCTCCATTGGGAAAATACCGCCCCCTATCGTCTCTCCGGATGGTACTGCACCCCTTTGGATTGGATTGAATGAAAAGCATGGGGGAAAAAAATCCTGCTTCCTCATTTTACTTGTCAGACAAGTAACCCGAGACGATCGAAGTCATTGCCGAGCCGCAGAACAGCGGAGAATGTGTGTTTACAGTACCCAGCGTTGGATCAATAAACGCGATCGATATTTGGAATGGCGATCAGGAATTGGAATAATCTTTTTGGAGAACATCTGATCTGAGGTAAGGAATCTATTTTACCAGTCTTGGGATAATCAGAGCTTTTTTCACCTATATATCAACGTGGGCCCTATGTGTGTGTGTGCGTGTGTGTGCTGATCAGGAAATGGATAATCGATTTTTCAGCCCGCTTCTATAGCGTGCATAAGTACACATATACTATCGATAATCTAGCGTTTATTTGAAAACTATTAATAAATAGGCAGAAAAATGACAACGTTTTTGTGTATTCCAGTATATTCCAGTAAAGGGCGTTTATCACAGGATCTTCTGAAATTTTCTGGAACTTTCATAAAACGAGCGTTTTTCAAAATGGTATAAAACGGAAATGAACCGATTAAAAAACAATCCGTTTTGACAATGTTGACTGCAAACAAGTCATTGATAAGCGACGGCCCTATTATACACATAGCCATACTTTAAGATATAGTTTATGCGTTCGCAAATATGAGAGCTCTATCATTGAAGTGGGTGGTGGCACGCAACAGGGTTCCGGGGCACCGGACCCGTGGCGCTGAAAGTGTTAAAAGGCATCCAGACCCATTACTTAGAAGTGAATTCACCTAGAAAATCGGAGGAAAAATGGAGGGGGAAAAAGATATATAAAAAAAAAAAAAGTGAATTCACCTCTTGGTATAGTGGTCTGCGATGTCGCCCGCGGTGCGGGAGACCGGGGTTCGACTCCCACTCAGGGCATGTCAAATGAGACCGGTTTCACAGGCACACATCACACGACACAATGGCTGAACGGCTCAGGAGACAGGGATTGATATCAGTCAATTAAGGGGAAGGGATGATTAGTTGACCTTGATGTCAGAGACCTGATTGGGAATTAGGGAGATAGATTACACTTACAGCGTATTAATGACCAAGTACTGTAATGTAAACTGTGATGTTCACATGGTGCACAATATAGTCACACGCGGCTGCAGCTGTGCCCCCCCCCCCCCCCCAGATGTAGCATCCTAAACCTGCATCCTCTAAAGGTGGAGAACGAAGATGCTCATTCACTCACACTGGAGCACAGGAGTGGAATGAGTTGCCTCTGACCATCAAACATGGTAGTTAGCTTGAACCTGTAGCGTTTCAAGGTGAACGTTAGGAAACGGCCCCTGGCCCTGGAGTCCTCAGGAGATGGACGTGGGAGGAAGGCTTCCTGCTTTATTTAGTTTATTTTAGCAATATACTGTAGGCTGATGATAATAATGTTTATGTAAATACTATGTGCTGCTGAGTCCAAGGACCACAATGGAAATAAGTGTGACTTTCTTGCGCCATCGTTGATCTTTTTTTTCTTTTTTTCATAATCCTTTTTTCCACTATTAATCTGCTACTCAACACTGCCCCTACACCATCATCAACGGTTAAGTGTGAAGAACTTGCACTATTCTTTAACAACAAAATAACCTTGATCAGGGCCAGCATTACTCACAATGGAAATAAAGCTGATTACGGCAAACCGTGCAATGTAACCATGAGATGATTCACATGCATCACATTAGATGAACTCTGCAAAACTGTCTCAGAGTGTAACTCCTCCACCTCAGTCATTGATCCTATACCTACAGCTTTCTTCAAACGGGTGTTTAATAGTGTTTCAAGCCCTGTGCTAGATATCAACACTTCCCTTAGAACTGGTATTTCCCCAGATGCCTTTAAAACAGCAGTTGTAAAGCCATTACTAAAAAAAACTAACTTGGATAGTAATGTACTGGCAAACTATCGACCAATATATAACCTACCATTCATTAGTAAAGTACTTGAAAAGATAGTTTCAGGTCAAATTAATTCCTTTCTCGAAGAAAACAACATCTTAGAAGAATTTCAATCGGGATTCAGAAAATATCATAGCACTGAAACTGGCCTCACCAAAATAATCAGTGACCTCAGACTAAACTCTGATGAGAATAAGGTCTCCATCCTTATCCTGCTAGATCTCAGTGCAGAATTCGATACAATCGATCATGATATTCTAATCAATCGTCTTGAAAACCTTGTCGGTTTCTCAGACTATGTGCTAAGCTGGTTTAAAACATACATCAGAGGGAGGAAATTCTATGTTAAACTAGGAGGCCACATGTCTGAGATATATGACAACAACTATGGAGTTACACAAGGGAGTTGCTTAGGTCCTTTACTCTTCTCCATTTACATGTTACCCAAGTTTCTTTAATAGTTGTCATACAGAAGTACAGAATACCGCTGGGTGATATCATCAGAGAACATAATGTAGGTTTCCATAGCTATGCGGATGATACACAACTGTACATATCTGCTGAACCAAATGATACAGCTATTAACTCCACCACAAACTGCTTATTGGCAATAAAGAACTTCCTGAAACTAAACAAGAACAGAACTGAAATTCTAATCATCGGCCCCAAAACAAAAAAAGAAACGTTAACACTTTCAGAGCCACCAGGGGGTTGTCGTACTTACCGGGCTGAATGCCTGCACCCACTTCAATTATAGCGTTGTGAACGCATAATCTCTGTTTTAAATTATGGCTATGTGTCTAATCTGCCCGTCGCTTATCAATGACTTGTTTGCAGTCAACATTGTCGAAACGGATTGTTTTTTTAATTGCTTCATTTCCGTTTTATAGCATTTTGAAAAGCCCTTGTTTTTCAGGAAAATATAAAGATTCCGTGATAAACGGCATTTACTGGAATATTCTGGCATACACAAAAACTTTGTAATTGTTCTGCCCATTTATGAGTCTAAACCAGTGGTGCCCAACCAGTCGATTGCGATCGACAGGTAGATCGCGGGCTGATTTCAAGTAGATCTCGATTAATAAAATTTGAGTATTAAAAAAATTAAAATTAAAATTGGAAAATCAACTCTGCCTTTCCTTGTTAACTACAACATGCAATGCTGTTTGTTATTTAAGATGAGGTCGGATTCGGCACCGACAGATTTGTGTTCATTATGCTGCTTTTATAAAGCCTCATATGATGGCTTACAATATACAATTTTGGCTGGTAGCTCTAGGCTAGGTGGTAAATTAAAAAGTAGATCTTGGTTCAAAAACGGTTGGGCACCCCTGGTCTAAACTAATGGGGTGCAGTTACACAGGGAGAGACGATAGGGGGCGGTATCTTCCCAATTGAGCTCAGAGAGACTCTGCAGCACTAACCTGAGGCTCGATTGATGAAATATGAATTCAAATCGCCAATAAATAAAAAAATACGACAAACAAACGCTATATAGCGTTGGTGGCATTCATAGGTCGGCATGAACTAACGACAAAACGCGTCGCTGGCATCCAAAGTGTTAATAAAGAACCTGGGAGGACTAACCCCTTGGATCAAATCTGAGGTCACTAGTCTTGGGGTTATCATAGATTCAGAACTGAACTTCAATTCTCATATTAACAAAGTGACCAAAACATCGTTCTTCCATCTCAGAAATATAGCAAAAGTACGACCATTTATTAATCAAAATGATGCTGAGAAGCTAATTCATGCATTCATATCTAGCCGGTTAGACCACTGTAATGCACTTTTTACAGGTCTCCCTAAGAAAACCACAGAGAGGCTTCAGCTAATCCAAAACTCTGCAGCCCGACTGCTTACTAGAACCAAAAGGAGAGAGCACATTAGTCCAGTCTTAGCTGCTCTACACTGGCTTCCTGTAACATTTAGAATTGACTTCAAGGTCCTTCTCCTTACATACAAAGCTCTAAATGGACAGGGACCTAGCTATATCGCCAACACTCTAATAAATTACAGGCCAGCAAGAACAGTGCGATCATCAGCTGCTGGACTACTAGAGGCTCCCAGAAACAGTCAAAAGAGGATCGGTAATGCAGCCTTTATCAACTATGCCCCAAAACTATGGAACAAACTACCCCAAAACATCAGGGAAGCCAACTCGCTAGTAGACATCATCAAAAGACAGCTTAAAACCTATCTCTTTGCTCAGGCATTTAAATGAAACATCAGGGATATCCTGACACAAATTGTACTTTACCTGCACTATTCTTACCCTACCTACACTTCCTATCAAATTCATGTGTTGGTTCTATGCACTGTTAAAAAAAAGAAAAAACGAACCCTGACTAACCTTACTGTCATGCACTTGTCCTAATAAACTAACCTACACTGTAACACGCAACACTTTGATAAACATTGTTACTCAGCTGAGTTGTACCCTTCTTGCGGTCTTGTCGTACAGAACTTGTAAGTCGCTTTGGATAAAAGCGTCAGCTAAATGACTAAATGTAAATGTAAATGTAATTTTAAGAGCACTGCTCTGTTGTAATTCAAAATTGAACTATTTTATCACACGTCTTACTGATGCACTGTTGTATGTTAAATACCCTGTTGTATGTCCGTTCTATTTGATCATTTTTAGCCTATTTTTAAACTGAATCCAACCACACTTTGTTTTTACTCTGTCTATTCTATTTTTATTATTTGTATTACTGAATGAAACTGTAAACAGAAAGGCCTATTGGGATACTAGGTCCTAATGTGAAACACTGTGATTTACCTTACCTTGCTACCTCTCTATCTTTTTTTATGCTCGCTTATGGCTGTATTTTTCACTGTTGTGAAGCACTTTGAACTGCAACTTCTGTATGAAAAGTGCTATACAAATAAAGTTTATTATATTATTATTATTATTATTATTATTATTATTATTATTATTTTAGGATGCATGACTTGTTGTAACATGTATTTGAGCAATTGTCAAATAAACTAAAATACCAAACTTACTTTAGTAAATTATTAAAAGTATAATATTTTGATATTATAACCCAAAATACATCAAAAGTATCATTTCAAGCTCATCTTTGGTACAACTTAGTACAATTTAAGTGGTTAACGCAACATTTTGAGTACATAACGAGTATACACACTATACTTAAAAAATATATACTTTAAGTGTAGGTGGCGCTGATAAACCAAGACTTACCTTGAGGTTGACCAGCAGCTCCAGGAGGTCTTTGGGGGGCATGACGATGGAGGTGTTCAGGGGGATGACGTAGCACTTGTTCAGACTCAGATCCAGATACGCTGTCAGCCTCTATAGAGGGAGAGAGAGAAGACAGTGATGAGCAAAGAGAGACAGGCCCTAGAAAATGCCAGGAATTGTCAAAGGTTTGGGATCTTGGATGTTTGGGAACAATAACACTGTATACCGAATATATATGTATCTATATGAATATTTAATCATTTTTATTTTTTTGATAATTTACTATAGATAGAGAGCAAGAATGTGTTAATTGTGTGGTGTAAGGAAGGGGCAGGACGAGATAAGCACAGCTTCTTTCTGCCCCTTCTCGAACCCAATTCTATGTTTTGGTTTATTTTTATTTGTATGTGTGTATGTAGATATATGTATGTATGTATATTGTTTTTACTTTTATCAATTTGTTGTGATAGTTATGCGTGTTGGTTCAAAAAAAAGAAAAAAAAAGAGTCCAGAGCAGAAATGCTGCAGACAGAAGTGTGGAGCACCAGGGGGCAGAGCACCAGGGGGCAGAGCACCAGGGGGCAGAGCACCAGGAGCACCAGGGGGCAGAGCACCAGGGGGCAGAGCACCAGGGGGCAGAGCACCAGGGGGCAGAGCACCAGGAGCACCAGGGGGCAGAGCACCAGGGGGCAGAGCACCAGGGGGCAGAGCACCAGGAGGACCAGGGGGCAGAGCACCAGGAGGACCAGGGGGCAGAGCACCAGGGGGCAGAGCACCAGGAGGACCAGGGGGGCAGAGCACCAGGAGGACCAGGGGGCAGAGCACCAGGAGGACCAGGGGGCAGAGCACCAGGAGCACCAGGGGGCAGAGCACCAGGAGGACCAGGGGGCAGAGCACCAGGGGGCAGAGCACCAGGAGGACCAGGGGGCAGAGCACCAGGAGGACCAGGGGGCAGAGCACCAGGGGGCAGAGCACCAGGGGGCAGAGCACCAGGAGCACCAGGGGGCAGAGCACCAGGAGGACCAGGGGGCAGAGCACCAGGGGTCAGAGCACCAGGGGGCAGAGCACCAGGGGGCAGAGCACCAGGAGGACCAGGGGGCAGAGCACCAGGAGCACCAGGGGGCAGAGCACCAGGAGGACCAGGGGGCAGAGCACCAGGAGGACCAGGGGGCAGAGCACCAGGAGGACCAGGGGGCAGAGCACCAGGGGGCAGAGCACCAGGAGGACCAGGGGGCAGAGCACCAGGAGGACCAGGGGGCAGAGCACCAGGAGGACCAGGGGGCAGAGCACCAGGGGGCAGAGCACCAGGAGCACCAGGGGGCAGAGCACCAGGAGGACCAGGGGGCAGAGCACCAGGAGGACAGAGCACCAGGAGGACCAGGGGGCAGAGCACCAGGAGGACCAGGGGGCAGAGCACCAGGGGGCAGAGCACCAGGAGGACCAGGGGGCAGAGCACCAGGGGTCAGAGCACCAGGAGCACCAGGGGGCAGAGCACCAGGGGGCAGAGCACCAGGGGGCAGAGCACCAGGAGGACCAGGGGGCAGAGCACCAGGAGGACCAGGGGGCAGAGCACCAGGAGGACCAGGGGGCAGAGCACCAGGAGGACCAGGGGGCAGAGCACCAGGAGGACCAGGGGGCAGAGCACCAGGAGGACCAGGGGGCAGAGCACCAGGAGGACCAGGGGGCAGAGCACCAGGGGGCAGAGCACCAGGAGGACCAGGGGGCAGAGCACCAGGAGGACCAGGGGGCAGAGCACCAGGAGGACCAGGGGGCAGAGCACCAGGAGGACCAGGGGGCAGAGCACCAGGGGTCAGAGCACCAGGAGGACCAGGGGGCAGAGCACCAGGAGGACCAGGGGGCAGAGCACCAGGGGGCAGAGCACCAGGAGGACCAGGGGGCAGAGCACCAGGGGTCAGAGCACCAGGAGGACCAGGGGGCAGAGCACCAGGAGGACCAGGGGGCAGAGCACCAGGGGGCAGAGCACCAGGGGGCAGAGCACCAGGGGGCAGAGCACCAGGAGGACCAGGGGGCAGAGCACCAGGAGGACCAGGGGGCAGAGCACCAGGGGGCAGAGCACCAGGAGGACCAGGGGGCAGAGCACCAGGAGGACCAGGGGGCAGAGCACCAGGAGGACCAGGGGGCAGAGCACCAGGGGGACAGAGCACCAGGGGGCAGAGCACCAGGGGGGCAGAGCACCAGGGGGGCAGAGCACCAGGGGGCAGAGCACCAGGGGACAGAGCACCAGGGGGGCAGAGCACCAGGGGGGCAGAGCACCAGGGGGCAGAGCACCAGGGGGACAGAGTACCAGGGGGGCAGAGCACCAGGGGGCAGAGCACCAGGGGGGCAGAGCACCAGGGGGCAGAGCACCAGGAGGACCAGGGGGCAGAGCACCAGGAGGACCAGGGGGCAGAGCACCAGGAGGACCAGGGGGCAGAGCACCAGGAGGACCAGGGGGCAGAGCACCAGGGGGCAGAGCACCAGGAGGACCAGGGGGCAGAGCACCAGGAGGACCAAGGGGCAGAGCACCAGGAGGACCAGGGGGCAGAGCACCAGGGGGCAGAGCACCAGGGGGCAGAGCACCAGGGGGCAGAGCACCAGGAGGACCAGGGGGCAGAGCACCAGGGGGGCAGAGCACCAGGGGGCAGAGCACCAGGAGGACCAGGGGGCAGAGCACCAGGGGGCAGAGCACCAGGGGGGCAGAGCACCAGGGGGACAGAGCACCAGGGGGACAGAGCACCAGGAGGACCAGGGGGCAGAGCACCAGGGGGGCAGAGCACCAGGGGTCAGAGCACCAGGGGGGCAGAGCACCAGGGGGACAGAGCACCAGGGGGGCAGAGCACCAGGAGGACCAGGGGGCAGAGCACCAGGGGGCAGAGCACCAGGAGGACCAGGGGGCAGAGCACCAGGAGGACCAGGGGGCAGAGCACCAGGGGGCAGAGCACCAGGGGGCAGAGCACCAGGGGGACCAGGGGGCAGAGCACCAGGGGTCAGAGCACCAGGGGGCAGAGCACCAGGGGTCAGAGCACCAGGGGGACAGAGCACCAGGGGGACAGAGCACCAGGGGGACAGAGCACCAGGGGGGCAGAGCACCAGGGGGACAGAGCACCAGGGGGACAGAGCACCAGGGGACAGAGCACCAGGGGGACCAGGGGTCAGAGCACCAGGGGGACAGAGCACCAGGGGGACAGAGCACCAGGAGGACCAGGGGGACAGAGCACCAGGGGGACAGAGCACCAGGGGGACAGAGCACCAGGAGGACCAGGGGACAGAGCACCAGGGGACAGAGCACCAGGGGGACAGAGCACCAGGGGACAGAGCACCAGGAGGACAGAGCACCAGGGGGACAGAGCACCAGGGGGACAGAGCACCAGGGGGGCAGAGCACCAGGGGACAGAGCACCAGGGGGACAGAGCACCAGGGGGACCAGGGGGCAGAGCACCAGGGGACAGAGCACCAGGGGACAGAGCACCAGGGGGACAGAGCACCAGGGGACAGAGCACCAGGGGGACAGAGCACCAGGGGACAGAGCACCAGGGGGACAGAGCACCAGGGGGCAGAGCACCAGGGGGACAGAGCACCAGGAGGACAGAGCACCAGGGGGACAGAGCACCAGGGGGGCAGAGCACCAGGGGACAGAGCACCAGGGGGACAGAGCACCAGGGGGACCAGGGGGCAGAGCACCAGGGGACAGAGCACCAGGGGACAGAGCACCAGGGGGACAGAGCACCAGGGGACAGAGCACCAGGGGGACAGAGCACCAGGGGACAGAGCACCAGGGGGACAGAGCACCAGGGGACAGAGCACCAGGGGGACCAGGGGTCAGAGCACCAGGAGGACAGAGCACCAGGGGGACAGAGCACCAGGGGACAGAGCACCAGGAGGACCAGGGGTCAGAGCACCAGGAGGACAGAGCACCAGGAGGACAGAGCACCAGGGGACAGAGCACCAGGGGGACCAGGGGGACAGAGCACCAGGGGGACAGAGCACCAGGGGGGCAGAGCACCAGGGGGGCAGAGCACCAGGGGACAGAGCACCAGGAGGACCAGGGGACAGAGCACCAGGGGGACAGAGCACCAGGGGGGCAGAGCACCAGGGGGACAGAGCACCAGGGGGACAGAGCACCAGGGGGACAGAGCACCAGGGGACAGAGCACCAGGGGGCAGAGCACCAGGGGGACAGAGCACCAGGGGGACAGAGCACCAGGGGGACAGAGCACCAGGGGGACCAGCCTCCTCCTCACCCTCTGGAAGTCGTGGACGATGTCAGCGGGGTCGGTGTCGGAGAACTCGGGCACAGGGACGTTGATGAGCTCCACCTGCTCCTCCTCCAGCACGCGGATGATCTCCTCCAGCTGACGGAGCCGGTACTGCATGGGCAGGTCCACCTCCACCTGTGGGTCAATGGGTTCAGTTAGTCAATCAATAACAACAACAACAACAACAACAACAACAACAACAAAAAGGCCACTGCAAAGCGTTGCCAGGTCACTGCAGGGTAGCTTTCTGAAGAAGTCTCACAAGAAAATAAATCTATAATAAAACCACAAGTTTACTTAAAAGACCAATATTGTATTGTAGTCAAAATTGTGTTCTATGCCAAACATATATATACAAATAAATCTAAAAGAAGAATACCTTCAAAAGAAAGAAGGGGCCGCACACTCCTCAGGACTGGTTTTAGCTTTTTTTTTTTTGCACAACGCCAAGGACGCGGCAACTAGAGGTGCGGCGGGTGCGGGAGCACCCCCTGCTGGCGCGGAGTGTAACTGATCTGAGTCTGACGTGGTGACGCACAATTGCAGCGCGGCACAGACAGTCCACACACACATCGGCGACGCCCACTACAGACGTGGAGGGAGTGAACGGGGAAGTCACACTTTGCTGAGCGCACGCACGCTACACTATGATGAATCAAACTGTGACTCATTCTATTTTATGATACTATATGAACTGTTTTAACTACAATAAACTAACCAAACACAGTATCCTGGATCCGTGGTTATGTGGCGAGCGGCGCGTCTGGCAGGTACCATTATTTCCCCGTGTTAGTCTCTCGGTGACTGCAGTATGTTTGGATAGTCACCATACAGTTGTTGTGACAAAACTGCTGCATTTCGTGTGTGAACTGTCCATGTTGGTGTTCAAGCTTGTCTGTTGTAGTGTAAAATATTGATCTTTCAAATGAATGGAAAATCATAAATGATGCGCTTCGCGCATGCATTTAATATGACGGTATTATTATTATTTATCTCTGACTCGACCGCACCCTGCACCCCCAAGTCAGAATCACTTCCCGCGTGCCTGCACAACGCGTTTCGCTTCTGCTTCCTCAGGTGCTTCTGCTTCCTCAGGTGCTATACATAGCACCTGAGGAAGCAGAAGCTAAACGCGTTGTGCAATAAAAAAAAGTCCTGATGAGTGTGCAGTCCCTTCTTTCTCTTGAAGGTATTCTTCTTTTAGATTTATATATCTCTCTTGCGCTGACCTGCACCTCCAGTCGGGGTCCAACTAGATGTGCACGAGTCTTATTTAGTTTAATATATATAAAAGTCAAGTTAGACCGTGCTCACAATGGTTGACACTGGGTGCTGTAATCCCGAAGTTGAATGTAGAATAAAGCAGGAAGCCGGACCAGCACTCTCAGATTTCAAATTTTAATTGCAGCCGGATACATACAATTTTACCAAATTATTGCAACGTGAATGTTCATTTGTTCAATTGCATTGAACCAAGGGGAATGAATGAAGAGAATGTGTTAACCTGTTTCCTATAAGTGCCTTTTACCATCATTATTATGATTTCACGATTATTATCATTGTTTTTATGTATGCAGAATTGTTTTCTAATGTTGCTCTGCTCATAAGAGAATTTTCGTTTTGCAAATATGGACACTCATCTATTTAGCCCTAGTAACTATGTGTAAGATGTATTTTGTTTCTGGTATTTTTGTATTTAGGAATTTACTATATTTAAATGTCCTTCCTAGGGCCAAAGTTGACCCGTAATCCCAGGCACACCTGTGTTTGATGTCATTTCCTGCCTACCCTGTTATATAACCACCAATTTGTCTAAATGAATACTGCTAGCCATCAACACTGAAGAAGGAACACATTGGTTCTGAAACATGTATGTATCCGGCTGCTGAAATCTGAGAGTGCTGGTCCGGCTTCCTGTTTAATATATATACAAATATATAGCCCATTTATCATAAAGAAAATAATTATACCTGACCAGAATGCACTAGTAGTAATACATACACAATGAATAAAACAAGGTAGACAGATATATATATATTTACATCTTTTAAAATAAATTGTCTTGTTTAAATAAGTAATGCAATTTATTTGATTGGTTCTGGTATTTCTAGCAAGTGAACAATAAAACTATAGGTTATATCACAATTATTACTCTACCTCACATTAGAATTATAACGCCTCCTCAGTCCTTAATTAATTAAGTTAATTCGGTAGTGGGCTCAGTTCTTAAGATAGCGTGCGGTCATATCATATGAAACTAAAGATTGCGAGGAATCCGTAGATAGATACCAAAACATGTCATGTTAACTTTGGGCTAAATATCTCTCTCCAAATTTAAAGCTCTTTCCCGTAATACCCCCGAATCTCTAGTCCATGGATTTCTAGTGTGTTTTTACAATTTTTCCAAGTGTGATTTTCAACTATTTCTGGTGTGGAATCTTACATCCTCTCCCTCTGGCATCATGAAGTCTTCTTCGCGGTATTTAACTCCACACACAAACACCTGGCCCTCCTGGAGGGAGGAGAGGAGAGAAGAGGAGCAGAAGAGAGGAGAGAGGGGGTGGGTAAAGGAGGGGAGGGGGAAGACCGAGAGAACATCAGGAAACCATGGCAACAATGTGTGCATGTTGCCTTTGACATCACAGGCTCATCCTACAGTACCTGCTTAAGAGCGTTAATGGCTTTAACCTGGTATAACTTGCTGCCAACAAACGCCGTATTGACGATACTATTCAGAAAAAGAAACACAATCAACAACGCTCTAACAATATCATCGGTTGTAATAATCACAGCTGTAACCGCCTCAAAAGTTAGCCATTATAAACTACCGACTAACATATATATCGGGTATTTTGACTCTACAACTGAACCCTTGCACTGAAGAAGCATATATTTGCCATTTTTTTAAATCAATCCAAATCCCTTGAGTGTGAATGTGATATACAGTAATATCACCAGAAGGTACTCTGTTGCCCAAATATAAAACTAAAGCAAATGAGGTGAGGTGAGTCTTGTGTTATTTTCTTATCCATGACCATTATGGATAAGCTCAGTTGTCATTCACAGACTCAACTAATGAATCATGGGATACATATTGCCCTCGGTAATAGGCTTCAACTGCCCCAACGGCAACAACAGCGGCTACTTCCAACATGGATATTATGGGTAAATGATCCCAGAAGAAATTCACAGTTGGATTTAGTAGTTTCAAAAAGTCTCGAAAAAGAACACTGCTTTTCCATGCTGGATTACAGCGCTTCCGGAAGGGCTTGGATCACACCTGGTGGATTTTGGGAAAGCTACAATGGCAAGCTAGCTACCAAAGAAAAGTGAGCAGCTAGCATGCAGCGTTGTGGAAATAAGAATAGTAACTGAGTGTTTTTATGTTGTCCACCCCAGGAATACTTACACTACCGTCTGCGTGTGAGTTTAAATTGGCCGCTTCCGTGAATTTTTTGGTTGTAGAGAACGTCAGTGAAGTTACGCCCTTTATCAAAAAAGATTTGAGTAAATTATGAATCCACCCAATGCTAAACATACTCAATAAAACTTGGTAGAGACAGTAGATATCCGGCGATTTTAAGATGACTGAAGCAGGCGCGGAACTTTGTTCCTAGCGGTGGGGGGGACATATTAGGGGGCGTGGTCAGTGACGTCGCAGGGGGGGGGTAGGGGGGGTAGTATGATGTCATAGACTATGTCAAATGTCATGACTCATAGTAGAATCGGCTGGCTTGTTAGGGAAACCGCAGATATATTCCTTTACTGCGAATTGAGAGCGTCCCAAAAATGATTCCAGGCCGCTATTTCTTTACCAACGGATTTCCAGTTCCGCGTTGACGCTTCCAACTGGTTCATGCGTCGGCTACACGCTGCTTTAATAACACTGCATTATCGAGACAGCGCCCCTATGTATGACTTTGAGGATCTGGCAATGAATTCCAAGAGTAGGGTAAATCTGCAGTGCCGGCACTGTGTAGTAGTGACTAGCGAGTCACAGTGCTGGCCGCCAGGCCGCGCAGTTGCAGCAGCGGTTTGGGGGTAAAAACATGGGGGGGACAAATACTGCATTCTGAAATCATGCGGGGGACATTTTCCGGGGATCCCCCCGCAAATTACGCCCCTGGACTGAAGGGGTTCCCAGACAATGGCTACTCAGTCATCTACACTGTAAACGTTAAGACTACTGAACCTCCTACCGAAGAGGCCGTACGGACCGGTGACCGGCTACTCACCTCCAAGATGTAGTATCTGTACAGGTAGACTCCGCCCACCACCACCCCGGACAGCATGAGGGCCAGGCCCAGGCACATGCACCAGCACCAGGCCTTGGACTCACGACGAACCTACAGGGACAGAGAAGCCATTAGATATGATGCAGTAGGGTTCAGGAATAAAACAATGGTTTAGTTTCATTAACAGCCCCGTAGGCTACATTCTGTGAACTGAACTCATTCAGAGAAGACCCAGTGCCATCAACAAACAAACTGTGGCAATAGGCAAAACACTCGCAACCAGACAAAATAAGGGTCTGACCAGTACTAGGCTCTGTCCTGATGAGGTTCTGACCAGTACTAGGCTCTGTCCTGATGATGAGGTTCTGACCAGTACTAAGCTCTGTCCTGATGAGGTTCTGACCAGTACTAGGCTCTGTCCTGATGATGAGGTTCTGACCAGTACTAGGCTCTGTCCTGATGAGGTTCTGACCAGTACTAGGCTCTGTCCTGATGATGAGGTTCTGACCAGTACTAGGCTCTGTCCTGATGAGGTTCTGACCAGTACTAGGCTCTGTCCTGATGAGGTTCTGACCAGTACTAGGCTCTGTCCTGATGAGGTTCTGACCAGTACTAGGCTCTGTCCTGATGAGGTTCTGACCAGTACTAGGCTCTGTCCTGATGAGGTTCTGACCAGTACTAGGCTCTGTCCTGATAAGGTTCTGACCAGTACTAGGCTCTGTCCTGATGAGGTTCTGACCAGTACTAGGCTCTGTCCTGATGATGAGGTTCTGACCAGTACTAGGCTCTGTCCTGATGATGAGGTTCTGACCAGTACTAGGCTCTGTCCTGATGATGAGGTTCTGACCAGTACTAGGCTCTGTCCTGATGATGA
Organism: Notolepis coatsorum; assembly: GCF_963971535.1. NCBI lineage: Eukaryota > Metazoa > Chordata > Actinopteri > Aulopiformes > Paralepididae > Notolepis > Notolepis coatsorum. The sequence continues at coordinate 2,747,121 of NC_140169.1, read as the reverse complement.
GGTTCTGACCAGTACTAGGCTCTGTCCTGATGAGGTTCTGACCAGTACTAGGCTCTGTCCTGATGAGGTTCTGACCAGTACTAGGCTCTGTCCTGATGAGGTTCTGACCAGTACTAGGCTCTGTCCTGATGATGAGGTTCTGACCAGTACTAGAGAGATTTTCAGTAATGGAGTTGAATTGTGTACTGAAGAGCTTTTTAAATAACCATTCAAATTTTTTAAGTGCACATTAGCCGTGTTTGTCTAGTATAGTCCATCTGAGCCCTCTCAGTTCTGTAAGCCAATGGGAGAGACGGAGTGGTTGTACGCATGTGCATCGGGGGGGTAGGGCCCACAAGAGATCTATGTCAAAAAGCAGACGCAAAATGTCCTCCGATGCGAGAGAGGTCGACAATTATTTCTGAGTGCAAAACCTGTGTTGTATATTAAGCAGATTTAACCACAAACCAAGCGTCTAAGTCTATTAAAATTAAAAACTTTAATTGAGGTAACTACTCTACGGTCTACAACTTTACAACTAAGCACAACTCCAGTTAATCAGACATGTGTGTTCAACAAGTAGTTACAATTAGGCTATGCTGCTTAGGCACAGTGCTCTTTGGTATAGAGTAGGCTAATTCTATAACTAATCTGACAGTTAGTCTGGAGGACTTTGAGGAAGTTAAACGTTAAAGACAAAGTCACCCCTGTGCATGATTCACTTTACTGTGTTTGTGAACAACAAGAGAGACTTGCCTTGAGGGTCTATTAGTCTGTATGGGTTTTCCCCAAAGATTCAGACACGCAATTTGAGAAGCAACTGGCAATGACAAAAAAGAGGAAGACAGTCACTTCGCAAAACAGGCTTCGTTTCACATCCCCTTTCAAAGAAAGACAGCACAACAGCCGACTCATCAACAACTCATCATGATGCAAATCAAAGAAACAAGAGACACAAAGAGAGAGGGAAATCAATAGATAGATAAGATGGAAAGAGAGAAACTCTAATCTAAGTGGACACATTTACATTTAGTAATTTAGCTGACGCCTTCATCCAAAGCAACTTGCAAGTTATGTATGACAACAAGTCAGCAGGAAGGGTACACTGGACTCAAACATGTGGAATTTAAGTAAATATGGTAAAAATGTAACAAAAAGGTTCACAGTGTAACTATCTGCCTCCACCTTGTTTCATTTATATTTTACAAGATGAACATGATTTATTCCATGTCAGGTTATAATTTTCACATCACATTTTTATCATAAAAAACAAATAGGCCTTTTATTGATAAATGTGATCTAGCAGAGGTAAATAGCAAATATTAACCATATACCTGTATGCTGTCTAGATTGCTTGTAATTGAGATAAAACATCTCTTAAGTATTTTTCACATGAATTCCTTGAACAATTTTTTTTAATCGTTTTAAAATCCCAATAATGTTGTGGGTCCACCAGACTCACGAACACTGGGTGAGTAACAAAAAAACGCAAACACCATCACAAGGGTTAATGGTAAGTCCTCCAGGTTCCTTTTCAAATGGGTCAAGTGGTGTTTGATCATTCCAGGTCAGGAGGAACTCCCATTGGCTCAGCGATATGGAACAGCTGACTGGCCAGGCCGTGACCCGCATGATCGTGCAGTGAAGGGAACCGCTCCCGCCTGCCTCCGGTCAATGGTCTCTAACTACACACCCTCAAGACCCCTCCGCTCTACATCTTCTGGCCGCCTCAGATTCAGACCCACTCCTATCCGAGCTCTGGGAGGGTCATCAAAGAGAAGCCGCCTATTCTCTGTCCTTGCTGGTGGAACGAACTTCCCACCAGTTAGGACAGCCAAAACACTACCAATCTTTCACCGTCGACTAAAATCACACTTCTTCAATCAATATCTGAAATTAAAGAAGGGAAAAAAACGAAAAAACTACTAACCTTCTTATTGTCTTCTACTATCATGCACTCTTCCACCAATGAATCTTCCGTCTATATTACTACATACTATACTAAATAAAAAATAAAATCTAACCCTAACTAACCTTACTGTCATGCACTTGTCCTAATAAACTAACCTACACTGTAGCACTCGACAGTTTGATGAACATTGTTGCTCAGCTGATAGAGTTGTGCTCTTCCTGATGGCTTGTCGTACAGAACTTGTACGTCGCTTTGGATAAAAACGTCAGCTAAATGACTAAATGTAAATGTAACATGTCTCTCTCTCTACTACTATGCACTCAACACTGCTGCACCCAAGTTTCAACACTGATGAACATTGTTTCTCAGCTGAAAGCGTTGTGCCCTTCCTGCTGACTTGTCTTATTACAGAACTTGTACGTCGCTTTGGATAAAAGCGTTCAGCTAAATGACTAGATGTAAATGTGACCCAGCGGTAACCGTTGCAGCAGTGGAAGAATATTGTGCTTAGAAACCTCCGGCGGTTGGCCCTGCATCAAAGTCATCGCCCCGGTCCAACGTTCAACATCAAGGCTCTGAGAAAGACTGTAAAAAAGGACCAACTGTGACCCTGGAGCCTGGACCTCCTTCAAATCTCGTACATGTTTGTGTCGACCAGTTCTTTGAGAGATTAGACGAGCTGAGCTGCACTGAGTGTGGGAAGTGTAGACTCAACACAACACACTGGGACTTATCAACAAGCCAGCAGAGGATGTCACATGGTCAATGGACTCTGGCCAGTCGATAGAGGGAAACAGATGGGCCTACAGTACTTACTCCCTGTTCTTAAAAAAAAAAGAAAATAATAATAAAATATTTGTTTCCTGTGTCCTTGTTTCGTGAGGGGCTTCCAGACTCTGGCCTCTTTTATGGTTGAAGTTGAAGTTAAAAACATAGACTGTACTTACAATGAGAGAATCATTGAAGATCAAACCAGTCTTGTTAGAAGTCTGTGCCGTATGTCTATGTTCTAACCCTCTCCATCACATTATTAGATTAGATTCAAATGCATCGTCATTATACAGTACAACAAAATAAGTTTGGCAACCAAACAGAGTGCAAATGTAGCAGTAAAGTGCAATAGTAATATACAATGTACAGGTGATTAAGCAGAGTACAAAATATACAAATTAGTACTACTGAGTCTAGTGCTAATCAGATGTACAGACTACAGAGTTATAGTATAATATGTACAGTGATACAGGTATAAAGACAGTATGGTAGTAGTCATACTGGCCAGCAGCATAAATAGTAAGAGTAGGATATGTATGTACACATATAGTATGGTGTGGATAGATATATAATATGCGGTGAGAATAAATATATATATATAATGGTATATACAGTATTTGTACGATGGTGTCTGCACACAACACATTGGGAAGTCTTGTGTGAAAAACATCACGGGATGACCCTTGACCTCTTTTTCTCCATCGCTTCCCCTCAATTCAAACTGCTGACTACTTCCTGGGAAAAGCTCAAGTTTGCTGACGCGCTAACATTGTGTTTGTTTATGCAAATCGGCCCGTCTTCTACTTTCACAATGGGGTGAGTCGGCACTTCTTGATCAGCAAAGAATCTCTGTGCGTTCAGTAGAAAGCTATCCAGCTGTAAGCTAGCTTAGCTCAGCACAAATGAATGGAAGCGGATACGGAGCAGCTAGCCTGGCTCAGCACAAATTAATGGAAGCGGATACGGAGCAGCTAGCCTAGCTCAGCTACAAATGAATGGAAGCGGATACGGAGCAGCTAGCCTAGCTCAGCACAAATGAATGGAAGCGGATACGGAGCAGCTAGCCTAGCTCAGCACACATGAATGGAAGCGGATACGGAGCAGCTAGCCTAGCTCAGCTACAAATGAATGGAAGCGGATACGGAGCAGCTAGCCTAGCTCAGCACAAATGAATGGAAGCGGATACGGAGCAGCTAGCCTAGCTCAGCACAAATGAATGGAAGCGGATACGGAGCAGCTAGCCTAGCTCAGCACAAATTAATGGAAGCGGATACGAAGCAGCTAGCCTAGCTCAGCTACAAATGAATGGAAGCGGATACGGAGCAGCTAGCCTAGCTCAGCTACAAATGAATGGAAGCGGATACGGAGCAGCTAGCCTAGCTCAGCACAAATTAATGGAAGCGGATATGGAGCAGCTAGCCTAGCTCAGCTACAAATGAATGGAAGCGGATACGGAGCAGCTAGCCTAGCTCAGCTACAAATGAATGGAAGCGGATACGGAGCAGCTAGCCTAGCTCAGCACAAATGAATGGAAGCGGATACGGAGCAGCTAGCCTAGCTAGCTCAGCACAAATGAATGGAAGCGGATACGGAGCAGCTAGCCTAGCTCAGCACAAATGAATGGAAGCGGATACGGAGGAGCTAGCCTAGCTCAGCACAAATGAATGGAAGCGGATACGGAGCAGCTAGCCTAGCTCAGCACAAATGAATGGAAGCGGATACGGAGCAGCTAGCCTGGCTCAGCACAAATTAATGGAAGCGGATACGGAGCAGCTAGCCTAGCTCAGCTACAAATGAATGGAAGCGGATACGGAGCAGCTAGCCTAGTTCAGCACAAATGAATGGAAGCGGATACGGAGCAGCTAGCCTAGCTCAGCACAAATGAATGGAAGCGGATACGGAGCAGCTAGCCTAGCTCAGCACAAATTAATGGAAGCGGATACGGAGCAGCTAGCCTAGCTCAGCTACAAATGAATGGAAGCGGATACGGAGCAGCTAGCCTAGCTCAGCTACAAATGAATGGAAGCGGATACGGAGCAGCTAGCCTAGCTCAGCACAAATGAATGGAAGCGGATACGGAGCAGCTAGCCTAGCTAGCTCAGCACAAATGAATGGAAGCGGATACGGAGCAGCTTGCCTAGCTCAGCACAAATGAATGGAAGCGGATACGGAGTAGCTAGCCTAGCTCAGCACAAATTAATGGAAGCGGATACGGAGGAGCTAGCCTAGCTCAGCACAAATGAATGGAAGCGGATACGGAGCAGCTAGCCTAGCTCAGCACAAATGAATGGAAGCGGATACGGAGCAGCTAGCCTAGCTCAGCACAAATGAATGGAAGCGGATACGGAGCAGCTAGCCTAGCTCAGCACAAATGAATGGAAGCGGATACGGAGCAGCTAGCCTAGCTCAGCTACAAATGAATGGAAGCGGATACGGAGCAGCTAGCCTAGCTCAGCACAAATGAATGGAAGCGGATACGGAGCAGCTAGCCTAGCTCAGCACAAATTAATGGAAGCGGATACGGAGCAGCTAGCCTAGCTCAGCACAAATGAATGGAAGCGGATACGGAGCAGCTAGCCTAGCTCAGCACAAATGAATGGAAGCGGATACGGAGCAGCTAGCCTAGCTCAGCTACAAATGAATGGAAGCGGATACGGAGCAGCTAGCCTAGCTCAGCTACAAATGAATGGAAGCGGATACGGAGCAGCTAGCCTAGCTCAGCACAAATGAATGGAAGCGGATACGGAGCAGCTAGCCTAGCTCAGCACAAATGAATGGAAGCGGATACGGAGCAGCTAGCCTAGCTCAGCACAAATGAATGGAAGCGGATACGGAGCAGCTAGCCTAGCTCAGCACAAATTAATGGAAGTGGATACGGAGCAGCTAGCCTAGCTAGCTCAGCACAAATGAATGGAAGCGGATACGGAGCAGCTAGCCTAGCTCAGCACAAATTAATGGAAGTGGATACGGAGCAGCTAGCCTCGCTGATCAACTCTTTTCTGTGCTCATCTTCCCCTTCATAGATTACATTTATTATTTATTTGAATAGGGGTTGTCTGGGTATGAACTGGGCATGGTAAGGTGCTTGTTGAACTTGCGTCACCGAGCGGTGCGTCAGCAAGGCACACGGGATCCTGAAAGACCCCAGCCACCCGAACCACAAACTGTTTGAGCTCATGCCGTCTGGCAGACGGTACCGCGGTCTCAGGTCCACATCCAACAGAACTCTGAACAGCTACTTCCACCGAGCAAACAGACTAATAATGGACAGAGTACTCTAAATGATCACATGAGCATAAAACACACAAAAGCACCGTAACACATTCTGTGCCAAAAACGGAAAATTACGTGTTTGCTCGACAAGTGTTCTACAGACTTGCCCGGAGCGATCTGCATCACGTTGGCACATCCACATACACTAGAACTGCAATGCCGACCGACTATCACCAGGTGGCAGTATCATCTGTGTCTGAACTGGAATGGCTTGGTGTCCATACGCGGCCTCCTCTTTTTTTCTTCTTGGTAGTGGCCCCTCCTCCTGCTTGTACATAGATTCAATGTATGCTGTGTACTATGTTTACAAATCTACTACGGTTGAAGAGCCGGGAAAAACAAGCATCTCACATTTTTCTGAATGTATGTAGGCTACACACAAAAAGATGTGACAATAAAATAATCTGAATCTAAGATTATCATTCGTTTGGGTACCTCCAATATAAAAGATGAATGTCAGCTGTCAGTATATTGTTACACTTGAGTGTCTTCACTGTCTTGCATAGCCAGACCTCTCTCCATGGCAGATATATTATAACTAGGGCTGTGAAAATTAATGCTTTAACTCTGGAGATAAATTAAAATTATTTAAAGTGTTAAAGAAAATGTATCTAGATTAATATGGAGTGAAACATTTTCAATATAATATAAGAAAGCGGTCTAGCTGAGTCAATGTTGATGCTTTTGTTGAACATTTGTATTTCACAGGAGAGAAACTGTATACAAATAAAGCTATTAAAATAGTCTTTGAATCTAAATATTCAGATTCAGATTCAGATTCCTTTATTGAGCCATTTGTGTAAAACACATTGGTAATTGTTGCAGCAATACAGTGTATGCATTTTTCTTTTTTCACAGTAAACAAACACCAACACAGACAAGAAACGAAAACAGTGCAGTGGGGGATTAATCAATAAATAAAATACATATATATATATATAAAGTGAAGTGTGCAGAGATCCAGTACGGACTAGTGCAGTGCAGTCAATGTCATTTAGCCAATATACTTTCTTTGTGTTGATTTTACATTAATTCCATGATTTTATTCAAGTAAATATCTGTTACAAGCTTCGGTCTTAAGTAGAAAAATGCGATTTTGAATCTAGATTAATTACAGAAAATTGTGAGATTAATTAGTTAATTTTTTTTAATCTATTGACAGCACTAATTATAATTGTGTTAACACAACACGTCAAAAGCGGTGCACGGAGGGTTGAAGCAAATGCTTCGTCATAATTGGAACTAAATTATCTTGCTGCAGGTATTGCGTTTCACTGTATTCCATCTTTTTGTGAAGATTAATCTCGTTGGGGAAATGCAGGTGTCATGGCAGCATGGGGGAGGGGAGGTACAGGCAGAAGAGGTAATAATAGTAATGAGCCTAGAACTAGTGATAGAACCTAAGGAAGGACGGGAGAAAGTTGCTTGTCATCATGCCTTTACAAGCGTCAACGTTTTATTTATCATCGAAATTTGATGATGAAATCTAAATATTCTGAAAGTAGATAATGCATTATAGTAGATGATAATTATTTTAGACATAAAACGTGTATATGATGATAATATAATAATTATATAATATTTTTTTGGGCCAATGCCTTCCATAATTTTAAATATTAGGCCTAAAGTTTCAGTTTATTTAAAAAAGGACAGTACACATCAACCAGTTTTAGCCAGCTGGCTAATTCGCAACTGTAGTCCTTTTGGCAAGATGTTATAAAACCATACACCAGTTGGTTGAATCTCGTTTCGGAATCCCATCTTTCTTTGAGTTTAAAATGTTTTGTTGAAAAACGTCAGCTAATACTGTTAAAAAATCTTTTAAAAAGGAGGATAGGTATGGAGCCTCACAAACCACATCTGCCTTTGGCAGCCATTTTGAAAATATGGTATTTATTCAGGCATGCCCTTCAGTCTTCCTCTATCATTGTATGTTGATTATTATTCTGTGATCTACTAATTAAAAAGCATGTCATTGAATGCCAAATAGCAGAAGTGATTTAACTAGATGGATATCATTATCATTAGTTTAATGTAAAATGACTTCTCAAAGAGAAAAACTTCGTCACTTGGAAGAAATCAAAGCATTTATATACCCAAACTAAAAAATGCTTCAAATATTTTCCTAATTATAGTCCCATAGAAAAGAAACAAAAAACTCAATTATAGCATAAAAAGTGGGGCTGGGTGGTTTGGTAAAAATATGATAATCACAATATTTTTATGGTATATATAATGAAATGAAATTCACTTTACTTTGATTTCTGGCACGTTAGACATGTTTCTTGGTATCAGATTTTAGTATCTGGGAAATTCTCAGCAGATATTCTATTTGATCCTGATATCCAGACTGATATCCCATGTAAGCGGCACGGTGGTGTAGTGGTTACACCAAGAAGGTCCAGGGTTCGATTCCCGCTTGGGGACCAGGTTTCCATGATGACAGTAGTACCCAGGTGGGGTATCTCCCGGGCCTTTCTGTGTGGAGTTTGCATAGTCTCCCCGAGCTCGCAATTATTATTATTATTATTACTACTGTATCATATAACAGTAAATACTGATGTTATTGGATCGTTGCTGTAGCTCTTCCATCTCCAGTACAGTATTGTTTGAAAATCAGAAGGTGTTTTCTGTCATCAGACCTTCCAGTAGTGCACTCAGCCCATGCACACATGACCCAAACAGACGAACAAGAAAACCACAACACAGACCACCTCCAGGAGGAACCACAACACAGACCACCTCCTGGAGGAACCACAACATAGACCACCTCCTGGGAGGAACCACAACACAGACCACCTCCAGGAGGAACCACAACACAGACCACCTCCAGGAGGAACCACAACACAGACCACCTCCAGGGAGGAACCACAACACAGACCACCTCCTGGGAGGAACCACAACACAGACCACCTCCAGGAGGAACCACAACATAGACCACCTCCTGGGAGGAACCACAACACAGACCACCTCCTGGGAGGAACCACAACACAGACCACCTCCTGGGAGGAACCACAACACAGACCACCTCCAGGAGGAACCACAACACAGACCACCTCCAGGAGGAACCACAACACAGACCACCTCCAGGAGGAACCACAACACAGACCACCTCCTGGAGGAACCACAACACAGACCACCTCCAGGAGGAACCACAACACAGACCACCTCCTGGGAGGAACCACAACACAGACCACCTCCTGGAGGAACCACAACACAGACCACCTCCTGGAGGAACCACAACACAGACCACCTCCTGGAGGAACCACAACACAGACCACCTCCTGGAGGAACCACAACATAGACCACCTCCTGGGAGGAACCACAACACAGACCACCTCCAGGAGGAACCACAACACAGACCACCTCCAGGAGGAACCACAACACAGACCACCTCCTGGAGGAACCACAACACAGACCACCTCCAGGAGGAACCACAACACAGACCACCTCCTGGGAGGAACCACAACACAGACCACCTCCATGAGGAACCACAACACAGACCACCTCCTGGAGGAACCACAACACAGACCACCTCCTGGAGGAACCACAACACAGACCACCTCCTGGAGGAACCACAACACAGACCACCTCCAGGGAGGAACCACAACACAGACCACCTCCTGGAGGAACCACAACACAGACCACCTCCAGGAGGAACCACAACACAGACCACCTCCTGGGAGGAACCACAACACAGACCACCTCCATGAGGAACCACAACACAGACCACCTCCTGGAGGAACCACAACACAGACCACCTCCATGAGGAACCACAACACAGACCACCTCCAGGAGGAACCACAACACAGACCACCTCCAGGAGGAACCACAACACAGACCACCTCCAGGGAGGAACCACAACATAGACCACCTCCAGGAGGAACCACAACACAGACCACCTCCAGGAGGAACCACAACACAGACCACCTCCAGGGAGGAACCACAACACAGACCACCTCCAGGGAGGAACCACAACACAGACCACCTCCAGGAGGAACCACAACACAGACCACCTCCAGGAGGAACCACAACACAGACCACCTCCAGGGAGGAACCACAACACAGACCACCTCCTGGGAGGAACCACAACATAGACCACCTCCAGGAGGAACCACAACACAGACCACCTCCAGGAGGAACCACAACATAGATCACCTCCAGGAGGAACCACAACACAGACCACCTCCAGGGAGGAACCACAACACAGACCACCTCCAGGAGGAACCACAACACAGACCACCTCCAGGAGGAACCACAACACAGACCACCTCCTGGAGGAACCACAACACAGACCACCTCCAGGAGGAACCACAACACAGACCACCTCCAGGAGGAACCACAACACAGACCACCTCCTGGAGGAACCACAACACAGACCACCTCCAGGAGGAACCACAACACAGACCACCTCCTGGAGGAACCACAACACAGACCACCTCCTGGAGGAACCACAACACAGACCACCTCCCAGGAGGAACCACAACACAGACCACCTCCCAGGAGGAACCACAACCTCCATTTAGAAGGTTTAAACCGTTCAGAAGCCAAGGAGAACCCTGAGGGTCTTGTTGTTTTGGCCAGTTCCCCCTTCCATTGGGCTGTGGTTGCATCAGGGAGGGAGGCTGCTCTCTGTGGAGTCAGGAGCCTGAGCAGGTTGCATCAGGGAGGGAGGCTGCTCTCTGTGGAGTCAGGAGCCTGAGCAGGTTGCATCAGGGAGGGAGGCTGCTCTCTGTGGAGTCAGGAGCCTGAGTAGGTTGCATCAGGGAGGGAGGCTGTTCTCTGTGCCGTCAGGAGCCTGAGCAGGTTGCATCAGGGAGGGAGGCTGTTCTCTGTGCCGTCAGGAGCCGGAGCAGGTTGCATCAGGGAGGGAGGCTGCTCTCTGTGGAGTCAGGAGCCTGAGCAGGTTGCATCAGGGAGGGAGGCTGCTCTCTGTGGAGTCAGGAGCCTGAGCAGGTTGCATCAGGGAGGGAGGCTGCTCTCTGTGGAGTCAGGAGCCGGAGCAGGTTGCATCAGGGAGGGAGGCTGCTCTCTGTGGAGTCAGGAGCCTGAGCAGGTTGCATCAGGGAGGGAGGCTGCTCTCTGTGGAGTCAGGAGCCTGAGCAGGTTGCATCAGGGAGGGAGGCTGCTCTCTGTGGAGTCAGGAGCCTGAGTAGGTTGCATCAGGGAGGGAGGCTGCTCTCTGTGGAGTCAGGAGCCTGAGCAGGTTGCATCAGGGAGGGAGGCTGCTCTCTGTGCCGTCAGGAGCCGGAGCAGGTTGCATCAGGGAGGGAGGCTGCTCTCTGTGGAGTCAGGAGCCTGAGCAGGTTGCATCAGGGAGGGAGGCTGCTCTCTGTGGAGTCAGGAGCCTGAGCAGGTTGCATCAGGGAGGGAGGCTGCTCTCTGTGGAGTCAGGAGCCTGAGCAGGTTGCATCAGGGAGGGAGGCTGCTCTCTGTGGAGTCAGGAGCCGGAGCAGGTTGCATCAGGGAGGGAGGCTGCTCTCTGTGGAGTCAGGAGCCTGAGCAGGTTGCATCAGGGAGGGAGGCTGCTCTCTGTGGAGTCAGGAGCCTGAGCAGGTTGCATCAGGGAGGGAGGCTGCTCTCTGTGGAGTCAGGAGCCGGAGCAGGTTGCATCAGGGAGGGAGGCTGCTCTCTGTGGAGTCAGGAGCCTGAGCAGGTTGCATCAGGGAGGGAGGCTGCTCTCTGTGGAGTCAGGAGCCTGAGCAGGTTGCATCAGGGAGGGAGGCTGTTCTCTGTGCCGTCAGGAGCCGGAGCAGGTTGCATCAGGGAGGGAGGCTGCTCTCTGTGGAGTCAGGAGCCGGAGCAGGTTGCATCAGGGAGGGAGGCTGCTCTCTGTGGAGTCAGGAGCCTGAGCAGGTTGCATCAGGGAGGGAGGCTGCTCTCTGTGGAGTCAGGAGCCTGAGCAGGTTGCATCAGGGAGGGAGGCTGCTCTCTGTGGAGTCAGGAGCCTGAGTAGGTTGCATCAGGGAGGGAGGCTGCTCTCTGTGGAGTCAGGAGCCTGAGTAGGTTGCATCAGGGAGGGAGGCTGCTCTCTGTGCCCGACAGAAATGTCATCTAGACTGGGACCTACATAAGTCCCTCAGGTGTGTCTTGCAAGTTCCAGCATGCTGCCTATTATCTGATAATGTTCTTGACGGTACAGCAGACAGGTACTTCCCATCCAACATAAGCCATTGTATTTTCCATGAAATGGTTCACCTCACATTTGGCCAATGTTTGCTTAATAGCCGATGACGCAAGGCCAAAGGTTTACTTAATGCAGAGGTTTTTCTTCAAAAGGCTTCGACTTCAAGGCTAAGGTTTACTTTACTTATTAATGCAGAGGTTTTGCTTCAAAAGGCTTCTGCTCATTTCAAACGCGTTCCTTAACCTTCTGTCGTGTGGTAGTGAAAGGGTTAAAACAACAGCGTTTTCCAGCTCTTCTTTCTCTGAGCACCGTGATCCAGTCCACAGGACCATTGTACATCAATCCCCCTTGGAAGAGGTTGTATTACAGTAACTCCAGAGACGAGGTAAGAGTATCAGTCGAGCTTTAGTTTCAGTCGGACTGAAGGGTTCATCCTCTTTCCTGAGCCATTACATGTAGCTGTGAAAGCAACCGTGTTATCAAGTGTTTGTCGTGGACAGACTGCACAGGCACAAGGGCTGGGAGGTGAATATGAAGAATACAAGTATGGATTCTTTTACTACACCGCCATCCACAATATATAGGCCTACAGATTGTTAAGAAAAATATAGACATACTGTACCCTGTTTTTCAATTAATAAAATAAAAAGTCCTTGCAGCATAAAAAAAAATAAGAAAAAAGTTAAATAGACCATTTTGAATGAAACAGCACCATGACGACATAAAGATATGTCACCATAAATACCATCAAGTACCGTTATACCATCAAACTAAACTAAACAATGGTGTGATATTTTGGCCATAATCACGAGTCCTACTCACACAGAAGTCAAGTCTCCCAGGTTCTGACATGCATAGCCTTATTGTAGGGGGAATTATTAAAGGGGCACTTTTCACATCCAAAAACTCAAAAACAGTTTTGCACACATTAACTTAGTTTGACAGTTAGTGAGAATAAATGTGTTTGAATATGGCCACCAGTGATGTCATCGGGGACATTGAATTATTGTGTTAATTGCACAAGAACAACACAAGGATTAAATGTCCCTGATGAGTAAGTCAAGTTAGTTAAATGTTTGGATGTGTGTGAGATTGTGTGCATTGTTTTTTTTGTGTGAAGTGCCCCTTTAAGAAATGCCTTTCCACAACATCATCCAAATAGTTAAATCGGAACACATAGATCACTGTACACTTAAGTGGGAAACAGGGGAGGGGGGGGGTCTTGGTGGGTGTGGTAGAGGACCCAAGTGCAGAAGAGACGATGGCGGCAGGGAACAAGTAAAACACAACACTGGCTGTTTTAATGACGGCAGGCAGACAGACAGGTTACAGTCCAGCTGACTCCTAGAAACTGAAACGGAAAAACAACTAACTCTAACCGGTAAGGCGGGAACAGGCGTAGACAGGCAGGGCGCACAGGTAACAAAGACAAATGACAGAGACTGAAATGACCACACATGGGAACACACTGGGGAGAGAGAGACACTTGGGAGAGACAGACAGAGAGAAACACTAGGGAGAGACAGAGAAACACTAGAGAGACAGAGAAACACGGAGAGAGACAGAGAATCACTAGGGAGACAGAGAGAGATAAACACTAGGGAGAGACAGACAGAGAATCACTAGGGAGAGACAGACAGAGAATCACTAGGGAGACAGAGAGAGATAAACACTAGGGAGAGACAGACAGAGAATCACTAGGGAGAGACAGACAGAGAATCACTAGGGAGAGACAGAGAAACACGGAGAGAGACAGAGAATCACTAGGGAGACAGAGAGAGATAAACACTAGGGAGAGACAGACAGAGAATCACTAGGGAGAGACAGACAGAGAATCACTAGGGAGAGACAGAGAAACACGGAGAGAGACAGAGAATCACTAGGGAGACAGAGAGAGATAAACACTAGGGAGAGACAGACAGATAAACACTAGGGAGAGACAGACAGATAAACACTAGGGAGAGACAGACAGAGAATCACTAGGGAGAGACAGACAGATAAACACTAGGGAGAGACAGACAGAGAATCACTAGGGAGAGACAGACAGAGAATCACTAGGGAGAGACAGACACAGAGTCCAGGGCCCTCATTTATCAATAATGTGTAGAAAGTGTTCTATTTTTGTTCCTAAGCGAGGAATTTAGAATGTCTCTACGCACAGAAAAATCGGGATTTATCAAACGTGCGTACACAGGTCCTATGCACACCTGCAAGTACTCCGTGTTGATAAATACCACTTGTTCTATGCTCCGCGCTCGTGCACGATTTTAAGTATTTGCATACAGAACCGCCTCTAATTAACCATATATGGTCATGAAACACCCCCATGGAATGTGGAATAATGGACTAAGCGGACTTGAAACTTCACTGAGAGCGAGTCCTCCGTGATAAACCTCGCTCAGTGAAGTTTCAACGGAGGTCATCTATTATTCTAACCAACAAATTGAAGCTAGAAAGCATTTCGTTGTGACCAATCTTATTTGGAAACATGACACACAAAATAATAGTATTTAGCTTTTTATTTTAAACAATATTTAATCGCGTTTGGACTTTGGAGTTCTTCTGCGTCTGCCCCCCCCCCCCCCTCCCCGTGCCAAACATGCAGGCCAACTGCGCTCTAAAGGGCTCTTGTTCGCGTGTGAGCCCGTTATAATTGCACTCCTGTTGGGTCGTTCGTTGGATTGGTCAGACTCAGAGTCATTAACTATGGCTTCAGTGGATAACCCCGATCACCTGCATTTAAGCGATATTTTTATTACAGATACGATACCCCAGTAATATTACAATTTAATTCAATACAATGCGTGCCTTCCTCCCGGTCATCAGCAACGACATGTATCAGGCAAATGCGCATCGCAACATTGACTGAGTGGAATCCCTTTCTATTCACATAACTGAATTTGTGATGGGGCTTTGACAGCTACATGGGTGGTACAGTAACAGTCTATTGCTCGATCCATCTCCCATATCACGATGGACCGTGCCGGTGGCCAAAGACCCGAGGGTGGAGAGGACTTGAATGTGCATGGGGTGGCATTTGTGTGTTTTGTTCCACGCTCCCATTTGGGTCCCAAATTGCGGTACAAATCAAGGAGAATGTGTCTCGGGTAGCGGACTCTAGTTAATATTATGTTCTCTCTGCAATTAGACTGCGCCTCATTCATTCATTCATCCCTATCTGCCATCTCTGAAAACAGTTCCCCGCGGAGCGCAGTCAGTGCACCCCATAGTATTCCGATAACGCTATATATAAACCATGCTGCATTCATTCGGAAAGAAATACCTATTCCAAATGCTATTTATAGGGTTTGACAATAATTACACTACTGTCGCTACACTTTGCTTAGAAATGATCGTACGCACGGTTTACGCACATATCTGTCCGTACGCACCGTTGATAAATGAGGGTCCAGGAGCTGGATGTCACCAATATGACAGCTTACAGTTATTATGTAGACGTCTGTTTTTCTCAAAGGATTAAGTGGTTCTCTTGGTGTACAGAAGTGCAAGGTAGAATGTGATGATATATCTAAAGTGGTAATCTGCATGTTTCATTCTTGTTTGTTTTGGTATATCATCTATTGCTGACAAGCAATACAACGCTGTTGCGTTTTTGCGCTGTATCGACTTGCTTTCCCTCTTCTAAATCCATGCTACCTGTACATACAGTAACTACTCAGTTAGTCTTCTATTCATTCCAAACACACTGCTGTTAATGCTGGTGGCGTAAAACACACCACTTCCTGTGTGCCAGTTGATTTTCCCAGGAATGTCCCAAACAACTTATTGGAAAGATATTTCATTAACATCATTAAAATCAGCCTATGATTATATTTTCCCCGCTAGTTAGGCCTCAGATGTTTTACGTTTTGTGTAAGTGTGCTACTACTAGTGTACTTAGAAGATTATAAACGGTTTCATCAGAATGCTGTTGCTAGGGAACTATTGTCAACATTAGCAAACACTGCAACAGGAAGTAAACTTGGATCCTTTTATAATGTTATTGTTGTCACTTTAAAACCATCTATACACCCAGTGGCTAGATGGGACGACAATGGCTCAGGAGGTAGAGCGGTCTGCTGGTTCCCGGTTCAATTCCCGCTCCTCCCAGGCTGTGTGTCGATGTGTCCTTGAGCAAGACACTTAACCCCTAACTGCTCCCGATGAGCAGGTTGGCACCTTGCGTGGTCTCCTCCACCGTCGGTGTGAATGTGTGAATGAATGGGTGAATGTGAGGAACAAAATTGTAAAGTGCTTTGGATAAAATCTGCTATATAGATGCACCATTCACCATTCACCCAGAATCAGCGTTGCTGGAATGCACTGGGTGAAGGGTGAGCGGGGGGGGCTGTCGGGTGTGGTGGCGTGAGGCAAATGGAGGTCATCCACTGCTCTCTTGGTTGGTCGGTTAATCTCTGCTCCTCTTGAGTTTTAGTAGCAGGCATCCTCTGGGAGGAGGCTAACGCCACCTGGCTGAGTCTGTATCGGAGTGATTAGGGCCATAATCCCTTTCAAGCACTTCACATCTCAAGACGGCATTGGAGAACAACACAGGCGGCAAGCAACATGAGCGAGCGAGTGGGCTGTGGAACCAACCAAGGCTGCCCTTGCTTATTGATGCACTGCCTTGCTCCCTAGCCATCAGCCCTCTCAAAGTCAACCGACTGCTCTCTGCTGAAAGAGAAAACAGCTTTAGGATTATAAAATGATGACCCATCGATGGAAAATCATATCCCTCCATAATTGCCCTGAAGGGAGCTAAAGTATTGGCCCCCACTTCCTCCATATGTTCTGAATCAGATCTGCAGGGAGTGACCCAAATTAAGCCACTGATAAGCCATGGAATGGCCGTACTCTTACAGGGAGGGACTAAAATAATGGGCAACAAACACTTGTGGCCCTGCGCGCGTGCACACACACACACACACACACACACACACACACACACACACACACACACACACACCCCGTCCCCGAGTCTTTGCTCCTCCCTTTACTAACATGCCCAGAACAACTCTACATGCAATAACCATAGTGAACTATGGCCAACAAGCCTGATGCTGACTCATTCCTGCACTCTGTTTCCACATGTCATTTCAAACCTTTATTTAAACTCGAAAGGCAACAGAGTCAAGTGTACAAATACAGAGTTAAGTAAACAAATAAAAGAAAGGCACATAAAATCACAACAAATCACAACAATAAGATAACAATCAATTGAAAACATGTAGGCTACACAACTTGATTGACAAAGGTTGGAAATAGGGCTGTGTAACTAACGATTATTTTGTTATCGATTAATCTGTCAATTATTTTATTGATTAGTCGATTCATCTAAACTATTAATTTACCAAAACAATCAACAACAATTGATTATATTTGCAATTGAATATTTCAAAATATTTTACTAGTATCCTCAGGTATAAAACATGTAAAAATGTCATGTGTAAAAAATAAAAGTTTTTACACATATTTGTTTTGATTGTTTAGGATGATATTGAGGTGACTATTACATGCAAATGTATAATATTAACCCTTTCACTGTCACACTACAGAAGGTTAACCCTTTACTATCACACTACTACCGACCGGTAACCGATTAGTAATTAGTGATTAGTAAAGGGTTAACCTTCTGTAGTGTGGCAGTGAAAGGGTTAACCTGCTGTTGTGTGGCAGTGAAAGGGTTAACATTCTGTGTATCGTCACAGTTAAAGGGTTAACCGTTTGGTAGTGCGGCAGTGAAAGGGTTAAACAAACTTTCCTCTGCTTTAGGGCCCTATGCTAATCTAATCTATAACATATTATGTAACATGCAGTGCAAGAACCAGTCATACAGTAGTTCACATGGGGAGGGGAGACTACCCACCAGAACTTATTATTTCCTGTGAAATGAGGAGGGGAGGGGGCATAATACCCACATTGCAAGAACTCTGTTATTTCCAGCAACATGGGGACATAATGGTTTCCACAAGGACATTGGTAGTTTACACAACATAGGGGAGCAAACATATACAAAGCCTTCTAAAGCATTTCTCTTGGTGCTCGGTGTGGTTTCTCTTCATGTTCTCTCTCTCAATTGAAAATTGAAGAAAAGGTTTTCTTTCTGCCAGTGAAGTTGTCACAGCTCTTTGAGACGGTGAAAGTGACATCTAAAATTACATACAATACCGGTACACAACATGTACAGCCATCACATCTAAAATCGTAGAGGATTAAAACACAATAAAACCTTACGGTTTATTTCCATTGTGGTCCTCATGTTAATGTCCAAGACATAAAGTCAGCATTCCAGCTCTTCATAACACCATCAATTGAGAAGGATATATTTGAGATAGATGTATGGGGACAGTTGGAAGGAGTTGGATCACAGTCATGCATAATAGGCTATGTGTCTGCTTCAACACATGCATATAGACTAGGGGTGTAACGGTATGCGAATACGTACTGTACCGCCTCAATGTGGTCCTCCGGTACAGTACACGCTGTGCACCGAACGATTGCAACGGTACGGAACCTTTTTTTGCGGAACTTAAATCCCCCTGGCCCTAATATAACGTGCACAACTAACCGGATGTTGTTTGTTCATCCCACGCAGCCACACTGAACGAGAGATGTAATCCAGCATAGCATATTAGCCTTAGTATTGCGAGTCAATACTAACTGACAAGCCAGAGCTATGTCATTGTTCAACTTTATTGCAAACTTTATCACGCATTTGAAACGGCATCACCCGAATGTGAATATCACTGGTACAAGGAAGAAACAGACCTTAGTGCAAACCCAGCTCCCTGTGGCATTCAAGCAGCATCTCGCTATTAATTCACACCGGGCCAAAGCAATAACAAATGCCATAGGTGTTTTTATAGCAGCAGATCTGCGACCATACTCCGTTGTCAAGAACACTGGGTTTAAGCACATGTTAAAAGTACTATAGCCCCGCTACCTAGTTCCCTCTCGTCCGTATTTCAGCCAGCAAGTCATACCAGCTCTGTATAAACAAGCCCCTTTCGTGACTGATGCAAGCCCTGCCCCTGTATTCAAGCACTTCAAAGTACTTCAAAACCAAGGTACGTACCGAACCGTGGATTTTGTGTACCGTTACACCCCTAATATAGACTATGTGTCTGCTTCAACACATGCATATAGACTATGTGTCTGCTTCAACACATGCATATAGACTGTGTGTCTGCTTCAACACATGCATATAGACTATGTGTCTGCTTCAACACATGCATATAGACTGTGTGTCTGCTTCAACACATGCATATTGACTGTGTGTCTGCTTCAACACATGCATATAGACTGTGTGTCTGCTTCAACACATGCATATAGACTGTGTGTCTGCTTCAACACATGCATATAGACTATGTGTCTGCTTCAACACATGCATATAGACTATGTGTCTGCTTCAACACATGCATATAGACTATGTGTCTGCTTCAACACATGCATATAGACTGTGTGTCTGCTTCAACACATGCATATAGACTGTGTGTCTGCTTCAACACATGCATATAGACTGTGTGTCTGCTTCAACACATGCATATAGACTGTGTGTCTGCTTCAACACATGCATATAGACTGTGTGTCTGCTTCAACACATGCATATAGACTATGTGTCTGCTTCAACACATGCATATAGACTATGTGTCTGCTTCAACACATGCATATAGACTGTGTGTCTGCTTCAACACATGCATATAGACTGTGTGTCTGCTTCAACACATGCATATAGACTATGTGTCTGCTTCAACACATGCATATAGACTGTGTGTCTGCTTCAACACATGCATATAGACTATGTGTCTGCTTCAACACATGCATATAGACTGTGTGTCTGCTTCAACACATGCATATAGACTGTGTGTCTGCTTCAACACATGCATATAGACTGTGTGTCTGCTTCAACACATGCATATAGACTGTGTGTCTGCTTCAACACATGCATATAGACTGTGTGTCTGCTTCAACACATGCATATAGACTATGTGTCTGCTTCAACACATGCATATAGACTGTGTGTCTGCTTCAACACATGCATATAGACTGTGTGTCTGCTTCAACACATGCATATAGACTGTGTGTCTGCTTCAACACATGCATATAGACTGTGTGTCTGCTTCAACACATGCATATAGACTATGTGTCTGCTTCAACACATGCATATAGACTGTGTGTCTGCTTCAACACATGCATATAGACTATGTGTCTGCTTCAACACATGCATATAGACTATGTGTCTGCTTCAACACATGCATATAGACTATGTGTCTGCTTCAACACATGCATATAGACTATATGTGTCTGCTTCAGTTCTTTAGTTAGTTCTTTAATAGTTGTCATACAGAAGTACAGAATACTTTCATACAAAATGCTTCTTACTGTTACGCTCCAGAGACTGTGCTAGACAAGATAGTATCAAATAACATAATAACATAATATAGCATGAATTTAGAAGAAGAAAAATGAGGTCACAGTGTTCGGTATAGACATATGTACAATGTTCTGAGTTACCATATAATATACAATACACAATACTATGCAGTGTACTAATGTACAGTACTATCTAGTGCAAAGCAGAAATGGGATGAGGTACAATTTTAGGTACAATTTACAGTAAGGTGTACGAGTTGTAGTGCAATCCTTCATCCATAAATATAAAGTGTGGGGAGTGGGTGCTACAGTGTGTTTGTTTAAAGTGGGTGTGTGCTATAAAGTGTGTGGAGTGGGTGCTACAGTGTGTTTGTTTAAAGTGAGTGTGTGCGTGTGGATGTGTGTGCTATGTGCGTTTGGTGGTTGTTGTTGTGTAGTGTTCATTCATTGTTCGTTTAGCAGCCTGATGGCCTGGGGATAGAAGCTTCTTCTGAGTCTTTCTGTGCTCGCCTTGAGACTTCGGTATCGCTTGCCTGACCGCAGCAGTTCAAAGAGGCAGTTGTTCGGGTGACTGGAGTCTTTAATGATTCTCTTAGCCTTGCCCTTGCAACGCTTGTAGTAAATGTTCTGGAGGGTGGGGAGCCCCCCTCCAATTGTGCGTTCGGCTGAACGTGTCACTCTTTGTAGTCTGCTTCGGTCTTGTGCAGTGCTATTCCCAAACCAGGAGGTGATGTTGCCGGTCAAGATGCTCTCTATTGTACATGAGTAGAAGTTCTTAAGGATCTTCTGGCTGACTTGGAACTTCCTTAGGCGCCTGAGGAAGTAGAGGCGTTGTCGTGCCTTCTTCACAACACTGTTAATGTGTGTGGTCCATGTCAAGTCCTCGGATATGTAGGCTCCGAGGTACTTAAAGCTGTTGACTCTCTCAACCGGTGCCCCGTCGATGCTGAGGGGGCTGTAGTCCTTGACCCCCGACCTCCTGAAGTCCACAATCATCTCCTTTGTTTTGCTGACGTTCAGGGAGAGGCTGTTTTCCTGGCACCATCCCGCCAGGACCTTGACCTCTTCCAGGTAGGCCCTCTCGTCGTTGGCAGAGATCAGGCCCACCACTACTGTGTCGTCAGCAAATTTGATGATTGTATTGCTACTCCGCTGAGCCACACAGTCGTGTGTGTACAGGGAGTAGAGGAGGGGGCTCAGAACACAGCCCTGGGGGGCCCCTATGTTGAGGGTGATGGATGAGGAGGTGCAGTTGCCTGCTCTCACCACCTGGGGTCTGCCAGTCAGGAAGTCCAAGACCCACTGGCAGAGGTCATAGCCCAAGCCCAGGTCCCTGAGCTTGGCTATGAGTATGGAGGGGACTATGGTATTGAATGCCGAGCTGTAGTCGATGAATAGCATTCTCACATAGTTCCCCTGCCTCTTGTCCAGGTGTGATGCTGCTATGTGCAGCACATGGGATATGGCGTCCTCCGTGGACCTGTTGGGGCGATATGCAAATTGCAGGGGGTCCATGTTGATGGGGAGGGAGGAGCAGATGTAGCCCTTTACTAGCTTCTCAAAGCACTTCATGGCTATGGAGGTGAGAGCTACAGGGCGGTAGTCGTTGAGGCAAGCAGGCTTGGATTTTTTGGGTACAGGGATAATAGTGGACTTCTTCAGGCAGGTGGGGATGACAGCCTGTTCTAACACATGCATATAGACTATGTGTTCACTGTGAGCATCTCCAGGGTTAGTTTAACTCTTTCTCTGCCACGCTAGGAACGGGATATGGCTATGTGCTGCCACGCATTAAACCAATGGGGCCGGTCACCTTGTTTGCACCTATAACTATATTCTATATTATAGCTATGGATGCAATACTATGGCCCATTTGGCATCGAGTATCTATCGTTCAAGATGTGAAAAAGAAAAAAAAATTCCATCCATACATTCCCGCTTTATACCGTGGTGAATATAAGTATGGTTTTAGTCGCGGTTTAGGGTAATTCCTGGGAGGCTAGTAATAGCCCGATACGTGTATTATATTAAATCCATTGGCATTTCGTCCCTACACACGCTACACTTAAAAATTCAAATGCATATGATCGGTATTATGTTCCATCATGAATGCATGAAAGGGGGGGGGGGGGTCGTTTCTGATTAATTGATTGTCAATTAGGCTTGGGCGGTATCATTTTTTTCACACCGTCATATCTTGATGACATAATACCCCGGTGTACGGTATGACTTTCATTTTCATCAGCGGGGGGGGGGGGGGGGCACCCGTGTTACCAAGTAAACAAATCATCGTCAGCTCTCAGAATGGTAGTCAGAAGCCTGCACCATTAGCGTTAGCATCTAGCCTAGCCATGGCGGACTATTTGATTCCTTAAGGGCTCGAAATTGCCTGGGTTTTGGTCATATGCTCCCGAAATGCTCCCGTTGTTTGGCTACTTCTATGTGCAGTGAAAACTACTCGAATGCTTTATAACCTAGTCATTGATTTAGTTCAGGGTAATCTAAGATTAGCCGCAGAGCTAACGCTAGTTAACGTGAGCTAACGCTAGTTAATCAAGCTCACACAGAAAGATAAACAGCTGACAGCGGATAGTACAGGACGGTACAAATACAATAAAAAGGCGGGTGGGGGCTGTTGTGTAAACCTTGTACTCTTTAGTTCACATATAATAAGAGACGGATTATTTGCTTGCTCCACTAGTGCACAACAACACAAACCAACTCTAGTTACCACAACGCTTTACGGTATTTTCACAGCACTGTCGCAACATTACCGTAAAACGTGAACACCGTTGTGACCCACTCGCTCCACTAGTGAGGACTGGTCTCGCCCTCTGCTGGCGCGTGTGTGCACTACACTCAAAACTCCGTTTCACTGTAATAGAAACTGAAGCGCATCTGTGATTTTTTTTTTTTTTTTTTATCTTTTCCCCCCTCCATTTTCCTCCGATTTTTCTCCCATCCCAATGTTAGTCGTATGCCAATTCCCAATCCCCTTCCTGGTCGCTGCGCACTTACACCCCACAGTCAGATCATCTGGGAGAGTGGAGGCTATCACGTGCTTCCTCCGACACACGTCCAGCCAATCAACCGCTTCTTTGCACCTGGCAGCGCGGATCCTCCCTGAGAGGGCGTAGCGTGTGGAAGGATCACACTATCCCACTCAGGTCCTATCCGCGCTTAGCAGGCGCCCCGACCGAACTGTAGGAGTCGCCGTTTACAATGACCCGGACCCACCCCGCCAGCTTCTCCCACCCTCTAATACAGCCAATTGTATTAGTGTGAACGGCCAGCCAAGCTGGTGACAACCCCGGAGCTGTGAGCTGGATTCGAACAGGCGAATCCAGCTCACAGCTCCGGGGTTGGTGACGAACGCAATCTCCGCTACGCCACCTAACCGCTCTGCGCATCTGTGATTTTGACGTAGGGATGGGTACCGAATTCGGTACTTTTGAGGTACCGAACCGAAACACGTCGGTACTACCGAGTATCGAATCAAGTGAGAAACCAAAAAAAAAAAAATTTTTTTTTTTTTTTTTTTTTTACTTTTTTTTTCCATGTCAACGTTCACACGCACAATATATGCTTACCTAGGATTTGACTTGATTCAACAACAAAGCAGTCGGAGCAATGACAAGCCGAAAACTGTCGAAATTGTTGTTATTTGAAGTTTGGATTTTTTTTTACGACTGAGGTAGGTAAATTAAATTTCGACAGTTTTCGGCTTGTCATTGCTCCGACTGCTTTGTTGTTGAATCAAGTCAAATCCTAGGTAAGCATATATTGTGCGTGTGAACGTTGACATGAAAAGAAAAAAGTTTAAAAAAAAAAAAAAAAAAAAGTTAAAAAAAAAAAAATTATAAAAAAAAATAAGTACCGAAAAAAGGTACCGTTGGGTACCGGTATCGATTCACAGGTACCGGTACCGGTACCGGTATCGGTTCAAATGTGAAAGGTACCCATCCCTGACGGACGGTATTGATTTTCAATACCGTCGGGATTTCTAAATACCCTGGTATACCGTAATACCGTCATACCGCCCAAGCCTATTGTCAATAACGCCATTCGTTAGTACAACCCCATACGCTGATCAGGGCGATGGCTATGAAAACAAGGCACGATCAAGCTGAAATTGACGTTAAATTGCTCTTACCTGTGGCCGGTGGAATTCCAAAAAGAATATTCCAATTATTTGATTGCCATCTGGTAGATCATATGTCCATTTGGCTCACGACATAACCCACCACAGCATAATGAATCGGGAAATAGCGAATAAAAGAAATAATGATCAAATAACGTATATATACGTGGTTGCCGTTCAACGATTGGCGGACAAACGCGTATAAAATCATTGTTGGCAGGGAATGAGTTAATTGTTTTGGGACCAGCTTAGTTAACGTTAGCAGCTAATGTTAGTTAAGGAATGGCGAGGATGCAAAGCATGTTAGATGCATTTGGACCCGTTGCTCGCAGTTTTCACTGTACATAGAAACAGCGCAACCCGTTGTCACAGGGCTGTGAATGCAGGGCTGAAGAGCTAGATGTCATAGCTTCTAAAATGTAAGGTCCGCGCTGGTCTGTGTTTATTATGAAATGACAATTGTGTCATTGGAATTCTGATTATTTTCTACCTTAATCTACCTGCTCTCACGGTACCGAAATGTGGCACCAATTGATCTAACGCGAATCGGTAGCCAAGCCTATTCAACACATGCATGTCTGCTTCAACAACACTGCTGGCTCATGTGCTGTGCTGCACATAGCTCTCAGCTGACCTTCCCCCTCTGCGCTCGCTGGCCCTCACTCTACACTGGTTAGGGTTAGGGTTAGGGTCACTCTACACTGGTTAATCACAGGGAGTGTGTGAACCTGTCCTCCATACCTCTCAAGGCTACTAGTAGTACTGCACGGACACGGACCTTCACATTCCTGACATCAGGCTTTTGTTCCAGGGGAGTTGCATCCTGCCTGGGGAAGTAGTGCAGAACAAACACGACCCCTACGTGAGCCTGTGTTGTAGTCTGTAGTGTGTTGTAGTCTGTGTTGTAGTCTGTGTTGTAGTCTGTGTTGTAGCCTGTGTTGTAGTCTGTGTTGTAGCAGTCGGTTGTATTGGCTTTCCATGTTCCACTCAGGGGTGATGCAGTAACTGTTAAGTAGGGCTGTCAATGAATATTCTATGTTCAAATTAATAATCGACTTGTTAAAAAAAAAATATATATATATATATATATATATTAGATTGTGGGCGTGGGCGTGGGCCTGAATGTGCTGCATGGCGGACAGGAGACACACAACGTCATTGAACTGAATAGAACAACAACAACAACAACCATGACCACCATCCCTCAGGGTAAAACGTTATTGAATAGAGAAAGAAGCGTCATGCGGGCAGCTGATTGGCGCAGTGGGCAAGACGCTCGCCTCTAACGCAGGAGACGCTAGGTTCGAGCCCAGCTCTCGTCAGGTCCCTAATGGTAAATACTATTTCCTGTTTCATGCCAAGGAAAATATATCAATTTATGTTTATCACACCTTGTTTAAAGGTGCGTTGCTGTGTATGAATGTCCGTTCTATATGCCGCAAACTATCATTAATTTAATCTCCAAGAGATGACCCCTTCTCAATCTAGCACCAATCCTCCTCACGCACTGAGAGAGAGAGAGGGTGTGTGTGTGTACGTACGCGTGTGTTCGCCACACTATGTGATTACCTGTAATTTAGCATAGCCTCATAGTGTGGCGAAACACACACACGTCTCTCAGTGTTGTGTGTGGGCTGAACGAACATCCGGCCATTTGCGCAAGTTATATTTTGGGAAGGGGTGAACTTGGGAGTTTTTAATTAAATTCTGCATGCGGAACACATTCGTTCGGTACACAGCGGGTACTGAACCGAAGGTCCAGTACTGACACGGTTCAGTACGGATACACGTACAGTTACACCCCTAGCCACCAGTGAAGTCACTGGGGACATTGAATCCTTGTGTTGTGTCAATTACAGCTCCATGAAATGTGATACACTAGATGGAAAGAATAGCAACACCGCGTCGTATAGGGACAGATACCTTGTCATTTCATTGAGCTGTAATTAGGCTAACACACAACACAAGGATGCAATGTCTCTGATGACATCACTGGTGGCCGTATTCAAACTAATTTACTCTCAATAACTGTCAAACTAAATGAACGTGTGAAAAACCGTTTTTCGATGTGTGCGAGTCCGATTATGTGCAAAATAAATCAGCATTGTTTTTGGTGAAGTGCCCCTTTAACACATTCTGGGCCATTTGGATCCGTTAAATCTCACTCTATACGGCCAGCAAATCAAAACTATTTCATTGTGCGTGAGGCTGTGTGTAGAGCTAAATCTATACTTTTTTTTTTTTTTTTTTTATTTTATTATTGCAAAACAAAACTTATTAAAAGTCAGTACTCAACACACAATGTATAATGAAACTTTCAGTAAAGGTGGTTAAAATATATGCAAGTACAGAAACAGGATAAAACAAAAATAGTCAATAATAACATTTTAACCGTATACCGTGTATATCCAGCGAAGTTACAATTATATAAATGTTAGTATATAATATACCCCTAATACCTATTTTCTAAAACCCTACACACATATGCTCCAGCTCAAACCCCCCCCTCCCGGACCCCCTCTTGGATAGTACCTCCATTATCCCTCACTCCTAACCAGACATCACCATTATAGGCTAGCTTTTATTCTAGAGAGCTAAATCTATACTTTATAGTATTGCTATCTGTCCATTCTCATTGTCAATTGACACTATAAACCGTCCCTTCAAAATGGCTTAAAGAAAAAAAAATGTCATCAATATGTTCCCATTTTATAGCGGCTTGAATATAAGCGTTATATGGGATTGGTCTGGTATATTTCCTGCAAAACCAGATACAGGCTGCTAAGCTAATAACGTTAAATCGAATGGCGTTTCGGCCGTACAGAAACTAGAGCTAAAAATCTAAATGCATTTGATCGATATCATGTTCCACCATGAATGCATGAAAGGGGGGGGGGTCGTTTCTGATTATTGATTACCAATAACGGCGTTCAAGCTTTTTGTTCTTCTTTTTTCAAAGCGGAGCCTTGAAAAAAAGGCTTTGAGTGGACACATCACCACCACAACAAGTCACCTGCAACAAGCTAGAAGCTAGAAGCTAGAACCTAGAAGCTAGAAGCTGCTGTGAATCCAAAGCCAGCTATTGACGAGTCGTTTGCTAAATTAGCACTTGGTGGTGCAAATTAACCTGGCTACTATGGAGCAATAAGTGACTGCGTTCAACCGAGGGTTGCATCACAGCCATGGAAGGGGCTAGCTTTGCTTAGCTCCTCGCGTCGTCGTAGGCTTCTAAGTTAACACAATAACACACCATCGTAGCGGTGGTGATGCCGCAGGTGACCCGTCAGGCTGGATGTATTACAAGTTGTTGCCCTTTTCCCTCCTTGTGGAACGTCTCCATTGCATTTATTACAAATAGCAAGCGATCTTTTTCCTCTGAAATTCCGAGTACCGACGCGGCCATCTTTGTTTTTAACGTCCGCGCTGATTCAGAAACTTACGTGCCTACGTCACAGCCAAGAAAGGGAGCGCTCGATTTGTGTAAAACGCCCTGTTCTTAAACCACACGCTGTCAGTCGTACCACAGTACTGGCAAAACGGGATGAGCCTACAGTCAAAACAAACGCACTTCATTCCAATTCACCCACACAGCATTTTCTTTTACCAAAAAATATATTATATTATCGTGGCGGCTAGGTGGTGTAGTGGTCTAAGGCACTCGCCACCAGTGTGGAGACGCTAGGATTCGCGTGTTCGAATCCAGCTCTCCACATTGTTTTTCAGTTTGGCTGGTCGTCCGCAGTAATACACATTGGCCGTATTACGGGGAGGGAAAAACTGAAGGGTGGGGATCGAACGTTGTGAACAAGCGACTCCTACAAGTCGGTTGGTGCGCCTGCGCAGTAAAATCAGGAAGTGTCGGGGGCAGCGTGAGCCTCCCACGCGTTACTCCTCGAACACTGAGAGATCGAGCTGCGCAGGTGAAAAGATGCGACTGCTGTTACCTCGAGTACCGGAGGGGACTTGTGCTATGTATGACTTAGTCCTCACTGCAGCCGGCTTGTGGGAGGCAAGAAACAGCGTTCGTGACAGGGGAGGGTTGAATTGGATGATACGAAATTGGGATGGGAGAAAATATAGAAAAAATGGGAGAAAA
Organism: Notolepis coatsorum; assembly: GCF_963971535.1. Lineage (NCBI taxonomy): Eukaryota > Metazoa > Chordata > Actinopteri > Aulopiformes > Paralepididae > Notolepis > Notolepis coatsorum. The sequence goes on along the minus strand of NC_140169.1, from coordinate 2,718,449 downwards.
AGTAGATCAAAAAAAAAAAATAAATATATTATATTATCGGAGCTATTAATAACGTTATCGGGTTTATCGGGATGACGTCATAATTGCTGATATCGGCCCGATAATTTGTGCATCCCTAATTACCGGCCAGATCCTCGTAGGGGCGCTGTCTCGATAATGCAGTGTTCCCAGGCTGTGGCAGAACGGTGTTTTATTTCTTTGGATGTTGAATAGACTTTCCTGTTAGGATGAATCTATGCGTGTAGCATGTAGCACATTTTTGGAGCTGAATTCAGTGTGCAGTAAAAAGGAATATAGCATCAGCCAATGGACATATGGATCTACCAGATGGCGATCGATAACTGGGAAATCCTTTTTGCAGTCCAACCGGCCCACGGTAAGAGCTTTTTCACGTAAATTACACGCTGATCAGGCCTTGTTATCATACCCAACCAGGCGATCAGCGAATGTTGCTACTGAGGCCAACGCAGGGCTGTACAGTGCGACGAGATGGTCGCGAATTGCCCCTTTAATTGGCCGTTGCGATTGGTAAATATTATCTGGGGGCGGGCTTGCGAGTAGTGCTTTCAAGCCTTGCATTCGCATTTCACTCCTAAATTATCCAAGGCGTGTGATGACGCGATGCCGTCACTCACGCGAGCTGAGCAGTGAGCACTCAGCAGGTATGATCAGCGGGAACAATCGACTGAGCACTCACTCTGATAGACTGGCTGACTGTCTGATTTAGCTATGAAGAAAAGTAAAGTTAGTATTGCTTCATATTTTCGACGCGTTTGACCTCCTATAGTGAGCCGAACTGAACTGAACTCAAGACACACGGAGAGAGCTGCGGCGTCTGCTGCGCCTCCTCCTCCAGCGCACCCGTGGCTGTTGTAAACACTAGTCTCTAGTGGGACACTGGGACGTCACCTCGGTGAGCCTGCCAGCCGCTAGCTACTGATATCAACAAATGCTCCAGCAAGTCTATAGTAGTGCATGATAGCTCGCGTTAGCTTACTGTTCAAAACGAAACGTCCCATTAAACTAAATAGTTCAGATAGCTCCTGATATCAATGTCTTATAACACTGACTCGATGCGTATTCGAGCTGAGGGCACGCTGAATATAGTCAATAGGGTCCAGCTGCAGCGCCGGTGAATCCTGGCCGTAGCTGGAGGCTACAGTATAGGGTCCAGCTGCACCTCCGGAGAATCCTGGCCGTAGCTGGAGGCTACTCGAGTACACACAGACAGTGGAGCTGGTTGCATATAGCGAGCATTTTGACTTGTTGCATGGTGGCGATGTCTCGCAGATAATACAACTATGATTATATAATATATATATTTTATTAAAAAAAAATTATATAAAATAATTTTTTTCTCTTTTTTTTAAAAATCAAAAACAATCGATATAAATAATGGTAAAATTGTTATTAAAAAATTTGCCCCTAAAAAAAATTTTTTGCCCCTAAATTTCTCATTTAGGGGCAAGTGTGCCCCTAGTGAAAAAGCTTAGCGTACAGCCCTGCAACGCCGTTATTGGTAATCAATAATCAGAAACGACCCCCCCCCCCCTTTCATGCATTCATGGTTGTTGTGAAGGATCAGATTAAACCGAATATATATATTTATTTATGGATATATATTTAATAGTATTTGTATATCGTTTGATATCCCTTGTATATTCCTTGTACATATACACTGAATATCCCTTTAGTCTACTAACAGCCCATAATAGTTTCATTCTCTCATTGGACAAGAACCTGGCGCCAGCAGCTAAGCCCCTTGGTTCAAGTTCAATCGTGCCGACGAACATGTCGTTACTAGCCCGGTTGCCTGTACGTTAATGCCAAGCAAGCAGTGCAAAAATGCTTCCGCATTCGTCACCGCACGCTAGTGCGGTAAAGCGCCCTTCTTTTCAGACAAATGCTACCGTGCGTGCACCGGCGGCGGCGTGCTCGCTCAGGTGCGTGCGTGCGCCGGCGTGCTCGCGCGAGGTGCCCGCGCATGCGACGCGAGCGGAGCTCAATATATATAAGTCATTGCCCCTTATTCAGTATCCAACAAATAGCTCAATTGGCTAGGACACATGGCTGTGGATCCTATGGCTTGTTTGCTGGCGAGTTCGAATCCCATCGAAAATATTTTTTAACGTGATTTTTTTTTAACGTGTATTCTTTCGCCGATTAAGGTTAGGCATTGTTTCGGAGTTGGTTAAGGTTAGAACGGTTAAGTTTAGGCGCTGTTAAGGAGCTGGTTAAGGTTAGAGTTTGTCAAAGAGAATGGCAATATAATTTCTATGGTTAAGGTTAAGGTTAGGCATTGTTTCGGAGTTGGTTAAGGTTAGAACGGTTAAGTTTAGGCGCTGTTAAGGAGCTGGTTAAGGTTAGAGTTTGTCAAAGAGAATGGCAATAGACAGCCTATTTCCGCGAAAATGAAAGGCGCATTACTGCATGCCACTACGGTAAATTTTTGCACTGCTTGCTTGGCATAAAGCTACACGCAGCCCGGTTCCGCGTAGGAATACGTCTGGCGAAATACGAATGGTACTATTTGTTCACAGCGCATATATATATGGCGCAAGTAAAGTAGAACTTTCTTTTAGTCCCTTAGCCCTTAGTTCTCTACCCTCCAACCTAGTGGCAAGACGTTAAGCCTCACCCACGATACACGTGTGGTGCAGTATGGTCAACTTGGCCTCAGAATGGCATTGAGACATTGTGTGGATTAATAGTTGAATTGTCATAGTTTGGCACTATACCGTCGAGTGGGACGTATTTCTATTAAGTTAATAATAGTCTATTATGTATGGTGCATCGTTCGGTTAGAGTTATAAAGTGAGCAGTACCCCCATCGTTCCTCGCGTTATCTAGATTCTTAACCAGGCTGGGCAGACCACGTGTGGTGCTTTCATCCGAGGAATTCTGGGCCAGGACGAGTGGACCTGCACATTGGATTACTTTACCCGGACGACGGCGAGCCCTACACGGCTTGGATTATCTACTTGCTTTGGGTGCTTTGATTATGCCATGGATAACAGCCAACACTGGTAAGTGTTGGAACTACCCCCGAGAGGAGCCCAGGTGAGACGGCGCTCTACCCCGAGTGAGGTCGCCTCACGTCTCTTCGTTGTGGACCGGCAGCTACCGTCTACAAGAGGGCCCAGCTGTATTCATCTGTGGACCGAGGTTCTGTGGGCACCGTGTTCAGCAAACTACCCTCCCACTCAGGGCAGTATGGGGTAGAACACATAGTAGCATACTACATGAACCTAGGCGTCCACAAAGACGACTTCAAACTGGAAATAGTAACTACAGATGAGGTACTCAAAAAACTGAGCGCCCTCCAACCAAACAAGGCCACTGGCCATGACAACATCCCCTCCAAATTCCTCAGAGACTCAGCAGCAGCCATCACCCCAGTCATCACACACATAATAAACCTCTCCATAAAACAGGGACACGTCCCCAAGGACTTCAAAATTGCGAGAGTAACACCCCTGCACAAAAAGGGCAGCAAATTAGACCCGGGTAACTACCGCCCTGTTTCTATCCTTACATCCATCTCGAAAGTCATGGAAAAAATAGTATACGAACAGATCGAAAAGTACCTCGCGGAAAAAAATCTAATCTACGAATTCCAATCTGGCTTCAGAACATCCCACTCCACTGACACATGCCTTCTCTACTTGAACGACCACATCAAACAAGAGGTGGACGCGGGCAAATACTGCGGCATGGTCATGCTGGACCTACAAAAGGCCTTCGACACTGTCAATCACACCATTCTGATTGACAAGCTAAAAGCAATTGGTTTTGATAGTTTATCAGTGAGCTGGATACAATCCTACCTGGAGGGGAGGGAACAGATGGTGGAAGTAAACGGTACCCTATCCCCCCCCCTCACAGTGAGCTGTGGTGTTCCACAAGGAAGCATACTAGGACCGCTACTATTCCTAATTTATGCAAATGACATGTCGTCAGCTTGTGACTGCAACTTGTTCCTGTTTGCGGACGACTCAGCCCTGCTGGTCTCTGACAAGAACAAGTTACAGGTTGAAAAAGCCCTCAGCTCGGAACTAGGCAAAATCTGCATATGGCTCGCCGACAACAAACTATCATTACACATGGGCAAAACAGAGTCCATTCTCTTCGGTTCAAATAACAAACTCAGCAAGACCGACGGCTTCTCGGTTACAGTGGGTGACAATATTATCACAAGGAAAGATGAAATTACCTACCTGGGTTCCATCCTAGAGGCTAATCTTTCCTGTGACAAAATGGCATCCAATGTAATAAAAAAAGTCAACCAACGAACGCGATTCTTGTACCGGATCTCCTCTCTGGTAAACAAGAATACCCTGAAGACTCTAGCAGGAGCACTCATTCAAGGGTACTACGACTATGCTTGCACCTCATGGTACCAAAGCACCTCAAAGGCACTAAAAAACAAATTACAAACATCTCAAAACAAGCTAGTCAGACTACTACTTGACCTGACTCCTAGAACCCACCTCACCCCTGCCCACTTTGACAACCTAGGATGGCTTAGAGTAGACGACAGAGTACAGCAACTTGCAATGGGCCTGGTCTACAAGATACACTACGCGACCAAGGTACCCATGTACATGTCAAAATACTTCCCAAAGGTCAGTGAATACCACGATCACAACACCAGAGGGAGCTCCACAAATCATGTAAAACCCAGATTCGGCTCAAACAAGGGACTAAACACGTTTCGCAATTATGCCACATCAATGTGGAACGCCCTGCCTAAAGCTGTAAAGGAATGTGAATCACTACCCACCTTCAAAAACACTCTCAAAAAACACCTACGTGAGACTGCAATTCGAAACTGGCCCCTACAAATGTCCTAACCTAGTTGTACAGTAAATGACCAAGTAAGGCTTTGTCAATATTCCAATGTACAGTGTAAAATGTGTGTGTGTCCCCTACCCAACCCCCCCCCCCCCCCCCCACCTCCAATGTACAGCCCTCACCCAACCCCACCCCACCAACCTCCTCCAATGTACAGTTTCTACGCCAAATGTATATACACTCCTTTTCTGGACACTTTTGTATCACAAACAGTACTGTATTTGCAAATCTGATATGTCATAAATGTATAGATGTAGCAGTACTGTCTATCTGTATGTCATGTATGTCATATATGTTATGATGAATTGAAAATGGGGGACCCTGGTGGAAACAAGACGAAAGTCTTTCTCTGGTCTGCATCCCCTTAACAATTGTATGTATTGAGATGTACTGTACTGTACCCATTCTGCAATCTGTTAATAAACTTTTCAATCAATCAATCAATCAGCACTCTGAATTCTCCCAAGAAATCGTTGGCCAGATGGGATATCGCCAGCGGCTCTCCTAACCCCCCCCCCCCCCCCCCCCTACTGACTTACAACCAGCGGGACCCCCCTTTTAGTATATCCAGCTATAATCATTTAAGTACCATCGCTATAGTTCCCTAAAGAACCAGGTTGTATACTTGCTTCCTGCGTAACCAGAGATTGGACATTCAATGTTGATTTGCCTACGAATACTCATTTGCCTTACAAGTGCATTCAAATCATAAATGTCATTAAGTGAACGTTGTATATACCCTTTGCTATATAAAATATTCGATTTATACATTTGTGTGGACTTCGTTTCATGGTGGGAAAGTGTTCATCATATCTATATCATGTACTGTGTGGCCAGTAGTTAAAGTACATAATCGGTAGTGGTTTAATGATACCATACTTATCAATACAGTCAGGGAATTGTACCCCTCAGTTACAATGGTGGAACATGATATCGATCAAATGCATTTAGATTTTTAGCTCTAGTTTCTGTACGGCCGAAACGCCATTCGATTTAACGTTAACTTATTAGCTTAGCAGCCTGCAGGGCTGTACGCTAAGCTTTTTCACTAGGGGCACACTTGCCCCTAAATGAGAAATTTAGGGGCAAAAAATATTTTTTAGGGGCAAATTTTTAAATAACAATTTTACCATTATTTATATCGATTGTTTTTGATTTTTTTTAAAAAAGAGAAAAAAATTATTTTATATAAATCTTTTTTTAATAAAATATATATATTATATAATCATACTTGTAGTTGTATTATCTGCGAGACATCGCCACCATGCAACAAGTCAAAATGCTTGCTATATGCAACCAGCTCCACTGTCTGTGTGTACTCGAGTAGCCTCCAGCTACGGCCAGGATTCTCCGGAGGTGCAGCTGGACCCTATACTGTAGCCTCCAGCTACGGCCAGGATTCACCGGCGCTGCAGCTGGACCCTATTGACTATATTCAGTGTGCCCTCAGCTCGAATACGCATCGAGTCAGTGTTATAAGACATTGATATCAGGAGCTATCTGAACTATTTAGTTTAATGGGACGTTTCGTTTTGAACAGTAAGCTAACGCGAGCTATCATGCACTACTATAGACTTGCTGGAGCATTTGTTGATATCAGTAGCTAGCGGCTGGCAGGCTCACCGAGGTGACGTCCCAGTGTCCCACTAGAGACTAGTGTTTACAACAGCCACGGGTGCGCTGGAGGAGGAGGCGCAGCAGACGCCGCAGCTCTCTCCGTGTGTCTTGAGTTCAGTTCAGTTCGGCTCACTATAGGAGGTCAAACGCGTCGAAAATATGAAGCAATACTAACTTTACTTTTCTTCATAGCTAAATCAGACAGTCAGCCAGTCTATCAGAGTGAGTGCTCAGTCGATTGTTCCCGCTGATCATACCTGCTGAGTGCTCACTGCTCAGCTCGCGTGAGTGACGGCATCGCGTCAGCACACGCCTTGGATAATTTAGGAGTGAAATGCGAATGCAAGGCTTGAAAGCACTACTCGCAAGCCCGCCCCCAGATAATATTTACCAATCGCAACGGCCAATTAAAGGGGCAATTCGCGACCATCTCGTCGCACTGTACAGCCCTGCGTTGGCCTCAGTAGCAACATTCGCTGATCGCCTGGTTGGGTATGATAACAAGGCCTGATCAGCGTGTAATTTACGTGAAAAAGCTCTTACCGTGGGCCGGTTGGACTGCAAAAAGGATTTCCCAGTTATCGATCGCCATCTGGTAGATCCATATGTCCATTGGCTGATGCTATATTCCTTTTTACTGCACACTGAATTCAGCTCCAAAAACGTGCTACATGCTACACGCATAGATTCATCCTAACAGGAAAGTCCATTCAACATCCAAAGAAATAAAACACCGTTCTGCCACAGCCTGGGAACACTGCATTATCGAGACAGCGCCCCTACGAGGATCTGGCCGGTAATTAGGGATGCACGATAATTATCGGGCCGATAATTATCGGGCCGATAATTATCGGGCCGATATCAGCAATTATGACGTCATCCCGATAAACCCGATAACGTTATTAATAGCTCCGATAATATAATATATTTTTTGGTAAAAGAAAATGCTGTGTGGGTGAATTGGAATGAAGTGCGTTTGTTTTGACTGTAGGCTCATCCCGTTTTGCCAGTACTGTGGTACGACTGACAGCGTGTGGTTTAAGAACAGGGCGTTTTACACAAATCGAGCGCTCCCTTTCTTGGCTGTGACGTAGGCACGTAAGTTTCTGAATCAGCGCGGACGTTAAAAACAAAGATGGCCGCGTCGGTACTCGGAATTTCAGAGGAAAAAGATCGCTTGCTATTTGTAATAAATGCAATGGAGAAGTTCCACAAGGAGGGAAAAGGGCAACAACTTGTAATACATCCAGCCTGACGGGTCACCTGCGGCATCACCACCGCTACGATGGTGTGTTATTGTGTTAACTTAGAAGCCTACGACGACGCGAGGAGCTAAGCAAAGCTAGCCCCTTCCATGGCTGTGATGCAACCCTCGGTTGAACGCAGTCACTTATTGCTCCATAGTAGCCAGGTTAATTTGCACCACCAAGAACTGCTTAAAAGCTAGCGGCTTGAGCCCTTGGGTCATTTCTGTCAAACTTCTTTAATTTAGCAAACGACTCGTCAATAGCTGGCTTTGGATTCACAGCAGCTTCTAGCTTCTAGCTTCTAGCTTCTAGCTTCTAGCTTGTTGCAGGTGACTTGTTGTGGTGGTGATGTGTCCACTCAAAGCCTTTTTTTCAAGGCTCCGCTTTGAAAAAAGAAGATCAAAAAGCTTCGAGCCAGGCCTGTACACTGCGATGATATGATCGCAAATTGCCCCCTAATTTGGTCCGTGCGAGTTTAAAATAATATCTGGGGGCAAGCTTGCGAGTGGTGATTTCAACCCTTCATTCGCATTTCACTCCTAAATTAATCCATACAAATTGTGGTAAAACATTAGCCTACAACCAGGGCTGTACAGTGCAATATAATGTTGCGGTTGTAATTTCATTAGACAGACCAGCGCGGACCTTTAATAACATGCAATTTAATTGACACGAGCAATGAGCTAACGGTAGCTGCTAACCAAGGTTACTGTTGCGGCAGTAGACTGTCATAGACAGACCTGCCGAGGGGCTGAGCGATGGAGTTCAAACAATTGACGCGCGACATGAAATAACTCCGTTCCACGTCCAGGAAATACTTTTAAGGCATTTATTCTTTCGCTTCATCATGAGACAAACAAAATACGATTTGCACTTTGCGGTATTGCGTTATTGCGGTCAAAAGATAATATGCTCTCCTAACTCTCACCCCCTCTCTCCGTGAACTGTCAACCTCTGTGAACTGTCAACGTGAAAAGGTGAATGAAATTCCATAAGACGCTCCCATTAGCGCCACACCCCCGTGAGCACGCCCACCACCTAAAGTGACAGTACAACTAATAATACAACAAAACTAGAATACTGAATCATAATAAAGAGACCTCCATTACGGCGCCTACAGTTACCATTAGGATTATGCTAAGCTAACTAGCGATCTCTGCTAACCCTGGAAAACGGTCAAAGCGGACTCCACAAGACTAGTTCCATTCGTGAGGAAAGGGGGTGGGTTATATTGACAACGCTTGACAACAGAAGTTTAAACATAACTTCATATTTATTGGTTATTCATTTCTGTATATCATGGAATTTCCATCTCCTTGTGTGTCCATCTCTTCCTGTTTACATTCCAGTGTGACGTCATCACCTACGGCAGCTTAGACTATCAAAACGCGAAGGGGGGGGCTGGCTCTCTTGTTCGTTCTCGCCCCCTCTCTCTCTCTCTCTCTCTCTCTCTCTCGCTCTCTCTCTACATTCAATGATTTAAAGTAGCCAAATGTTACACACAGTATAAATAATACTAACTGGATAGTTGATGATATAAACATTTAATTTCATTATCTGAAATATTCTAAAATCATTAAGTCTGTGTGATTATTATTTTCTCACAGTAGTGTGTGTGTATATATATATATATGTGTGTGTGTGTGTGTTTGGCTAAAGTGGATAGAAAACACAGTACTGTGTAAAAGGCACCCAAGAGTTTTTATATAAATTGTCTTAGATGTAAATAATCTTTTTTATTAGTGTGTCAGTAGACTACTCTTAGTACATTTTCATTAAATTATTTTTTAAAGCATCTTCATGGTTTAATAATGCAAACATATGTTGCAGGGACTTATTATAATCATCATATTGGCGTGACTGTATGCATCAAAGGGTTAAATCAAGCATTTTTGATGCATGTCAAAATATCGCGATATCATTTAGAGGCCATATCACCCAGCCCTACTATAATGGTAAAATAGTTATTTAAAAATGTGCCCCTAAAAAATATTCTTTGCCCCTAAATTTCTCATTTAGGGGCAAGTGTGCCCCTAGTGAAAAAGCTTAGCGTACAGCCCTGCAGGCGTCTTAGGTTGGATGTATTATAAGTTGTTGACGGATTGTGAATTTTCATTTGGAAAAATAAATATGGTCACTTTATCAGTCAATACTGTTGTCTTGGCTTTTGTTTCTGTTGTCTGGTTAGGTCACATTTAAGTTGGTGTTAAGTTATTGTCCTGGGAAGTCTTTTTATGTATTATTATTGTATTGTGATATGTTTTGTTTCATGTTGAAAAAAAAAATTGATAAAAAAAATAATATATACATTAAGAAAAAAGATTATAATACAATAAATATCGGTTATCGATATCGGTTATCGGCCTGAGGAGCATAAAGTTATCGATATCGGTGTCAAAAAATCAATATCGTGCATCCCTACCGGTAATGCACTTTTCCGAATTCCAAGAGTAGGGTAAATCTGCAGTGCCGCTCGGTGACATTGAGTAAGTTATTAAAATGGAATAAAAGCCAGGCGGTTAGGTGGCCGAGCGGAGATTGCGTTCGTCACCAACCCCGGAGCTGTGAGCTGGATTCGCCTGTTCGAATCCAGCTCACAGCTCCGGGGTTGTCACCAGCTTGGCTGGCCGTCTGCACTAATACAATTGGCTGTATTAGAGGGTGGGAGAAGCTGGCGGGGTGGGTCCGGATCGTTGTAAACAGCGACTCCTACAGTTCGGTCGGGGCGCCTGCTAAGCGCGGATAGGACTTGAGGGGGATAGTGTGATCCTCCCACACGCTACGCCCCCCCCGATAAGAATCCGCGCTGCCCTGCCAGGTGAAAAGAAGCGGTGATTGGCTGGACGTGTGTCGGAGGAAGCACGTGGTAGCCTCCACTCTCCCAGATGATCTGACTGTGGGGGGTAAGTGCGCAGCGACCAGGAAGGGACTGGGAATTGGCATACGACTAACATTGGGATGGGAGAAAATCGGAGGAAAATGGAGGGGAAAAAAAAAAAAAAAAAAAAAAAAAAAATGGAATAAAAGCCAAAACAACCTTGCCACGGACATGTCCGTGGTTGGCCCTCAACCGTTGGATCCGAAACACGGACATGTCCGTGGTTGGCCGGGAATGTGTTAACAGGCAGGGTTCATGTTAACCATAGAATATAGGGTGCCATGGTATTTGATGCAAAAATCAAGCTTTTTTTTTTTTTTTAACCACTCCAAAAGATTTGCCCACATCAGCATAAGAAATTGCTTATAAAAATAATAATCCAACATTGATTGTAAAAATCTGTTCTTCTCAGACAAGGACATTTATGGGGCTTTTCCACTACATTGCTGTACCCATGCAGAAATCCGTGCTCCTGCTTTTGTTTACCTTTTTCCACTTTCAAGGGACCCGCACGACCCGGCACCAGGGTTCGAAATTAACGGGGGCTCGGGGCAAAATGCCCTTGAAAATGGACAAAATGCCCCCCGAATATCAGTTAAGGGGGGCAGAAAATGCCCCCGACAGTTTACTAATTATATATATAATTATATATATGATCTACAGTGCGAGCATTTCCCTTGTATTTGGCCCTAATAATATGTGTGTGTGTGCCACCCGGAAAAATCATTTACTCGAGACGAGTGACGATTACAAAACAGCTCCGCTGTTATAATAGTCCCACATTACACAAGGCGCATAAACGTCCAATCACAGTAGCGCCCGAAAACAAAGTCACGGTACCGGCTTAGGCAAGTTATACATTCAGAATCAGACAACGCAAAAAAATCAGCCAGCCATGAAGCCCATTCATTTTTATTTTGAGCAAAAGAGAGACGAGGAGAAAGAGAGGAATCCGGCTGACATGGCTTTTGAAGTGATATTCGCACGTGTTTTTGCGGGTCCAGTCCCCACGGTATGTTGACAGAATTCGCAAAACACCTTATCGACTGAAGCATAAAAGTCATTAGGATACTGCTCTGCTCTGAATTTAGGGCTTAGTGGGGAATTTCTTCCGACGTTAACGTTAACGACGCACCGAAGCAGCTAGACCATTTCTCCGTGTTGTGTGTAACACGCAGCGGTCCCCGCCTCCTCCCTCCTTGCAACAAACGTTCCACCCAAAAACGGAATTTCTATTTCATAATGAATTAAAGAATTGTATAAAGAATTTTCAATGTTCTGTCATCTAATAATATATTCCATTACCTTTCCTATCTGTATCAAAGTCAAAATGTTGGTATCATAACAACACTACAACATACAAAAGCAGCTTGACAACCGATATCCTTTGCGTTTGATTGATTGAAAACTTTATTAACAGATTGCAGAATGGGTACAATACAGTACAGCTCAATACACACAAGTTAAGGGGATGCAGACCAGAGAAAGACTTTCGTCTTGTTTACATCAGGGTCCCCCATTTTCAATTCATAGTGTGCACACGCACAGTATAATAATGCATGAGATAAATAGTTAATAAACTCTGTGTTACTTGAACAATTTTCACTGTGCTCCTAAATTTCTTTGTGTGCTCCTAAATTTTTATTTAGATTTTATTTATTAACATTTTATTTAGGAGCACATGTGCTCCTTGGGAAAAAGGTTAGCGTAGAGCCCTATATATGGAGACATTAACATTACATTATCAAACATAGGGACGAAGACTGTAAAAAAAAGTGTCAACAATGTTTTATAATCCTTATGTTAATTTTCATCATAAAAATTCAGTGCCCCCGAAATACAAAAAAAAGCCCCCGAAAATCAATTAAGGGGGGCAAAAAAAGCCCTTGAAAAAAAATGTTAATTTCTAACCCTGCCCGGCACCATCCCGTGCTGATTTAGCGCCGGCTCTGAGGCACAGAACACCCGACCTGTGCTGCAACCCCATGCTGTGCAGACCGTCGATTGGTCAATGGAAATGATCACGACACGCGTTGATGTTCATGGTATTTCACCTCACTACCAGGCAGCTCCACAACGTGAAATGCATATATATATATATAAGCTGATAAATCTTGTGATCTCTGCACAAAAGCAATTGTTTTCCAGTTTTTAGTTACAATTAGATTGTATGAACTAAGCAGGTGAAAATGTTGGCGTGTCAAATATTTAAATATTGCGTGAGATGTCAAATGTACACCATGCAAGCGGAGTAACTCCGCCCTCTATCGTCTCAGCTCCTCCCTCTATCGTATCAGCCCCTCCCACCTACACCAGCAAGTGGAGTAACTCCTCCCTCTATCGTCTCAGCTCCTCCCTCTATCGTCTCAGCCCCTACACCTACACCAGCAAGCGGAGTAACTCCTCCCTCTATCGTCTCAGCCCCTCCCACCTACACCAGCAAGCGGAGTAACTCCTCCCTCTATCGTCTCAGCTCCTCCCTCTATCGTCTCAGCCCCTACACCTACACCAGCAAGCGGAGTAACTCCTCCCTCTATCGTCTCAGCTCCTCCCACCTACACAGTACACCATGCAAGCGGAGTAACTCCTCCCTCTATCGTCTCAGCTCCTCCCTCTATCATCTCAGCCCCTCCCACCTACATCTACACCAGCAAGCGGAGTAACTCCTCCCTCTATCGTCTCAGCTCCTCCCTCTATCATCTCAGCTCCTTCTACCTACACCTACACCAGCAAGCGGAGTAACTCCTCCCTCTATTGTTTCAGCTCCTCCCTCTATAGTCTCAGCTCCTCCTACCTACACCTACACGAGCAAGCAGAGTAACTCCTCCCAGGGTTTCAGTTAGAATTTTTTTTTGCAGGTCTGAGTGTCCGGACAAATGGGATAAATTCCGGTCAGAGTTTATTGAGCTTAAAAACAATTGATAGGCCTATATAAAGAATGACATCATCAAGGCATTTATAATATTTTAACTTAAAACTAGGCTACTTTTGCGTATATACAGTCATTAATATATTCCAAATAAAATAAGTCCCTCGAGACTTCGTGCTGCTGCCGACTTGAGGTGTCGGTGGGCAGTCTGCCCGACATTAATAAACAGCAGTCTGTTATAATCACATTTTTATGAGCTAACGAATTCCGTTATATTGGACATTTGTATTAATTATATCAAGCGAAGAACTGAGAAATTTGGCAGAGAGAGACGGCAACATTATCGTGGGTTTGCGTGATGACTCCACCTCCCAACGACTTGGTGCTGGTCATAATGTCCTGTGAAAATAATTCCCTCTAAGCACAATTAGATTATTTGAATTGTATTAAAATAGGCTAAAATTAAATAGCCTATGCGATGAACGAAACAATCATTACATTTGTTTCATCGTTGCTTCACCAAGCAGCCGGTCTAATAATGACATCGCTGTTGTCAGCGCGAGCTGGCTGCTGCTAGATTTACGTGAAGCATGGAGCTGCAGCACTGGAAACACAGGAAAAACTGCAAAGGTACAATACGGCAAGCCTACCAGTACTGTTCCATCCCTACTGGTCAGTGGAGATGAGCCGTTAGTCAGAAACCCAATCTGCATGTACCTGCAGCACTGACACTTTGTACTCAGTAGGTATTAGGGTTGGGTAGCGAACTCTGTACTTTTAAGGGTACCGTTTAGTATAAGAGTGTAATATACTAGATAAGAGGGAGCCTTTTCCACAAGAAATATATATATTACTGTCCTGTCCCAAAGAGGTCAGAGGAGTTATTAGTACCGAGGATAGCCAGATATAATGTTGATATTCAAAACATATTTAAAAACAGAATACATGATCATGTGATTTATTTGAGTATTAAAACAATAAATAACAAAATGTTCTAAATAAATAACAATGTTGAAATTGAGAACTTTGGAGTTGTAAAAAAAATTAAAATTAAAAGGTTTTTGTTATTACTGAAAAAGGGTACTGTTGGGTACCGATACCGAATTCCAGGAACTGGTAGGCTACTGGTATCAGTATCAGTTACCCAGCCCTAGTAAGTATGAAGCTTCCATTATTCACTGATAATTACTACTGAAACTTCAAAGTCCAACAAAATTTATTGGGACAGCCATACCCTAGAATTATATGCGTTAACAAGCAGGATTCACATGTCTTTCATAGGGGAAAACTGTAACATGCAGCCGGTTGGTTAAAGGGGAACCCCAGCATGTTTTAAAAAAATAAATAAAAAAAACATCAAGAACAAACACGTTCCGCAAAGTGCTTCCTGGATTAGCCTTGTTTTGATCTTGCTCAGCAGCAGTGGGGAAAAAGGCTATAGATGTTCATCCAGTAAAATAAACAGGCCTAGCACCACAGCTACTGCAGCTCAACAACGTGTGAAACATCATGTCTCGTGAGAGGAATGTAAAAATGCGTATAGTCTCTGAGGTGTTTTGATTTCTCACTGATGGATAAACACAGCCTATAAATGGGACCACCGCGGCTAGGTTATAAACGGGACCACCGCGGCTAGGTTTGACTGACGGAACATTCAGAGAAACCATTATCTCCCTCAAAACAAGTCTGGGTGATCATGGCCAAAATATCACATCACAATATCTTTGTTAGTTTTGACGGTATAATGGTATTTGTGAAAGTATTTTGTTTTCCAGTACAATTTACACTGTGATTTGACATATTTTATGTTATTGTCATCTTGTAATATATTGTGGTGGTGGTGCCATTTCATACTGCTGTTTTTCATTAACTTAAAAAAAAGTTAGGCCTATATACTGCATAAAAATCCATACCTTTGCATGGATCCACGATGATATACCTTCATATTAACTATACCTTCATACTCTCACTATACCTTCATATTCACGATACCTTCATATTCACTATACCTTCATACTCTCACTATACCTTCATACTCTCACTATACCTTCATATTCACGATACCTTCATATTCACTATACCTTCATTCACGATACCTTCATATTCACGATACCTTCATATTCACTATACCTTCATTCACGATACCTTCATATTCACGATACCTTCATATTCACTATACCTTCATTCACGACACCTTCATATTCACTATACCTTCATATTCACTATACCTTCATATTCACTATACCTTCATATTCACTATACCTTCATTCACTATACCTTCATTCACTATACCTTCATACTCTCACTATACCTTCATTCACTATACCTTCATATTCACTATACCTTCATATCCACTATACCTTCATATTCACTATACCTTCATATATATCCACTATACCTTCATATTCACTATACCTTCATATCCACTATACCTTCATATTCACTATACCTTCATATATATCCACTATACCTTCATATCCACTATACCTTCATATCCACTACACCTAAGCTCAACAGCAGTATTACAGACTGCAAACGATGAGTGGAGAGTCTTCTATATCCTAGCTGCTGAATCAAGTCATGACAGATGCCCATATAGCCCGGGCTCTAATTGTAGCATATGGAACCACTTTGCAAAGCAGCGGAAATCCCCCTGCTGAAGAGAATAAATGCATAATCTGCTGTTTTCAGACCACTTCAAATCCCCAGAAGGAAGGCATTAAGCTTTTTGATTATCAAGAGTCGGTGCGACTGACTGGGGCTCCACCAACAGCTTGAGAAGGTGAGAGCTAAGTGAAGCTCGCCGCTCAAGTCTGTGGTCACAAACGGAAGAAGATAAAGATCCAGATAAAGATCAACCCCCATGTTAGCAGAACAGAACATCAACATCAACATCAAACCGAAACCTGTTCTGTTAATGCACTCACAATCCCATGGCCTATTTTCCCCCCAGAGTCAAACTCCCAGGTTGATTATTTGAATCTTGCCCCCCTCCAGACAAAAAAGGCACTGGGTTTGACTACTTGAATAGTAAATGAAGATGTCGTTCCTGTCTAGCGAGTGAGCCAGATGGAGGGACTGGTGATGCATAGACTTGTCTGCTACCTCAGATAGACCCATGGGGCAGGAGCTGTGTTTCGTCATGTCTGCCTAATGCCTATCCCAGTCAACAGTTATTATGTAGTATGAAAACATTAAAATGACATCTTGCCAAAAGGACTACAGTTGTGAATTAGCCAGCTGGCTAAAACTGACACATTTACAGAAATGTTGATTAATGTGTACTGTCCTTTTTTAAATAAACTGAAACTGAAACTGAAAATCACCAACTGGAAGTTACTGGAAACCCCCCCCCCCCCCCCATGCAGGTAACCTAACCAACCAGCATTAGGAAGTATGAAAGCTTGAATGCGTAAATGTTTGAATGTAGCAAACAGGTGGTGAAAATTTCCTCAGCACAGTGTGACAAATATTTGTCTGTCTTGTCTTCTAAATTAACTTTCAGTCTTTTCTTAAAAAGATAGATATGGGCCTAACCTAAATTTTGTATACACATTTCTTTAAAAAAAAAAATAATAATAATAATAATAATAATAATAATAATAATAATAATAATAATAATAATAATAATAATAATAATAATAATAATAATAATAAATAAGAGACTAAGAGACTAGTGAGAGAAAGACTACCCAGAGATATGAAGACGCTTGGCTACAATGCAATGCCAATGCATTCAAGAGTTTAAAACCTAATTACGTTTAATTGGCTGTGTGTAATAAATATAATGTAATAATGGCCAAGTCCCTATGGACGTATAGTTTGTTTATGAATTTGTTAGTTGACTGCAATGCAATCATGCATACTAGCCCCCCCCCCCCCCCCCCCCCCCCCAAACACGAATCTAATGCAAAACATCTACGGTTCAACACAACATTACAGGACCCTGATGTAAACAAGACGAAAGTCTTTCTCTGGTCTGCATCGCCTTAACAATTGTGTGTATTGAGCTGTACTGTACCCATTCTGCAATCTGTTCATTAAAGTTTTCAATCAATCAATCAGTATTTGTAGGGGTAAAATACAAGCACAATCAATCCATGGATACTGCACGTAAGAACAATTTTATATTAGCAATAGTGTTGAAACTATTATGAGCCATCATCACGGTTGCATTTATGAAATGAGTTGAGGATCCTGGTCCCTGGAGGACTGTGGCAGCCAACTCACTGTGGGACAGTTTCGATTCAACTCTGCCATTTTCTACTCACTTGCTGGTTGTCCTCCTCGGGGATGAGCTTCTCGACGTCCTTCATCTTCACATCTTTCTGCGCCAGGGCAGAGTGGAACGACACCTTCACCATCCTGCAACAAGTCAACACGGCACCACAATGGTGTTTTAAAAGGATATACGACTACTAGAGCCACACGTACAGAGAGATGTTGTTGTGACGAAGTGATAGTCCACTCTGACTGTCAGTCAGCAGTCTACAGCGAAACTCCCCCGACAAGTCAATAGGGGATATCTGCAGAGCCGCAAGCCCAACGTCTGGGCGGGGCTTCTGGACTTGTACTCGGTTTGAGGCGGGTCAGACGTTGGGCTTGCGGCTCTGCAGATATACCCTACTCCGACAAGTGGGGGAGGGTTGCCATGTCCGACGTACTATCCCCCTATTATAGACACCATATCTCACCCCAAAATGTTTTTTAAAGTGGAGATGAAGCAGTGAGCAATGTGATCCTAGTTTGTTTGTTCTTGTGTAAGACAGGGTTCTATAATCAAATGTGAAATCTATCTTATTTGTCTGAAAAATATAATATAATATCCCTGTTTTCAACATGGGCGCCGCCATTTTGTTGCTGACGTCATGGCTGACGTCATACCGTGGCTTGGGTGTATACACTCTGGTTAGCTGCCTATATTGAATGGGTCATAAATGTATAGATGTAGCAGTACTGACTATCTGTATGTCATGTATGTCATATATGTCTATATGAATTGAAAATGGGGGACCCTGATGGAAACAAGACAAACGTCTTTCTCAGGTCTGCATCCCCTTAACAATTGTATGTGTAACAAGTGCCTTGTTGCCTTGTATAGATAATTACACCCCATCACAAAATACACTTTAATACATTCCACTAATACTCCTAAACGTTTTATTTTATTGATTTAAGTTGATTTCATTCCTTTTCGTTTTGTTTTATTGCACTTTTGGGAGTTAAGGCTTTTATTTTGAAATCGACACACTTACATTTCCGGTCCTCCGGGACACGCATCTTGCCTGCTTTCCGGTGGTGAGTTAGTTCCACCTGGAGGTCCGTGGAGTGAGTACTACTCCTTATGTTCAGTGAAAGACTTCGGTCTAAAAGTTGTTAAATATTGTATGTTACATTCCTAAAACTGTGAAACGAGTTTGTAATGTAACTACTGTTGTTAATATGTACCTGTGCAGTTGTTTTGTGGGAGGTTTGACTGGGTAAAATGCACTTTAATAGCATGTAGGAAGTTTGCACACACGTGCACTGTTAACATGTAGTTAATGCAGTCACGTCTTTTCTCAACCATAGCTCGTGCTGCAGATGTCGTGTTCCTAATGCTGCTGCATATTGTTGCCTTTGTAACCTAACAGGTATGTGTGTACAGTAGCTCCCATGTGTCCGTTTTGTATTCAATTGTGTATATTTTTCCAATGTAATTGTATATTAAAATGTGTCATTCGTATGAGCCAGTCCCACCTGGAGGTCCGTGGACTCGTGCTGCAGATGTCGTGTTCTAATGCTGCTGCATATTGTTGCCTTTGTAACCTAACAGGAGGGAAATAAAGTCCGTCAACAGTCATCCATGTCTGTCGTCCTTAACACAACGCCGTCAGAGAGTACACCCTACTACACCGGTCACACGTGGTGCCGTTTGACCTCGGACAACGGACAACGCTCGCCTGTCCACCGGGGACGCTGTCTGCACGCCGCTTCTTCATTCAACTGGCTGTGCTGAGTACAACGTCGAACGTTAACGTGTGCGCATAGGATAAGCGCATATGTGATATTGGTTGTTTTTGTTTGATAATAACATGCTATTGATTGTAATTGTAAATATTATTGTAATGATACAGTAATTGGAGACGACACTAGTTGTACAAGACCATTGTATTTTTTTTCTTTCATCTGTTATGTATTGTGAATAGATAGCCTATGGTCTAATGTTCAAAGTTTGAGCAGTAACAAGTGTTGCTATCTAACACATGCCCACTGTAAATATAATTGGGAACTAATTTGTTTATATGGTTGGCTGGTAATGAGATATATATATATATATATATATTATTTCCCCCCCCCCCCCCCATCTGTTCTGGTAAATTGTGAATGGATAGCCATACAGTAGCCTACATGTATTCGTGTGTAGTCTAGTGTTTAAAGTCTGAGCAGTAACAAGCGGCCATTTAACACATTCACACATACTTTTCTTTTGTTTATAGCCCTCTAAAGCATTTTTATTTTTTATTCTTGAACATGTCTGAAGCAGGACCACCAGATCTGGAGATGGTGGGTATGATGCCTGTATATGGCAGGGGTCAGTCAGCTCTTATGTGTGGGAGGGGAAGACCTGTGGAACTGAGTCAGTCTACAGTTCGCCAGTCAGTGTTTGAAGCAGTGGGGCCAGTGGCCACATCTACTCCAATCACGCATGGCAATGATGCAGCCCCGCAACTCGCCAGGTCAGAGGATTTAGGCAGCCTCGTCACAGACCTTGCCATACAGATAGGAGAACAAATTGCATCTACTCTGCATGCCATGCACCAGACCAGTTATCAGCCCCAGGTCCCCGTCCCTGAGCCCCAGGTCCCCGCCCCTCAGCCCAAGGTCCCCGCACCCCAACCACAATGTTTTTCTGGGTGTGCAGACATGTCAAGGATGAAAGTGATAGTGCAGGCGGAGACTAAACCACCTCCGTTCTTCAGAGGTGATCGCACTGAGCCAGTCTCCATACATGAGTGGGAAGACATGATGCTAGTGTATCTGTCTAGAGCGAGTTGTAAAACCGACAGAGAATTGTGTGATCTAGTGATGGGCAGGTTGACTGGTAAAGCTAGAGACATAGTGAAGGTGTCACTGCGTAGCCGGCCTGAGTTGTCTGCCAATATGACCCCTGCAGCTGTGTTTGACATTTTAAAGCGTAACTTCAGCGAGCTGACATACTCCAGTATGCCCATGGCCGACTTCTATGCCATGGTTCCCAGGCCTAGTGAGGGAGTGATGGATTACTGGGTCCGGCTGAATAAAGCAATCGATGTTGCAGATGAGTGTCTACGTCGCCGGGGTCGGTGTGTTGATGATGCGAGCGCCGAGGTCGTGATGATGTTGATCACGCACTGCCCAGATCCCAGTCTAGCTATGTCCTTCCAGCTGAAGCCTGTGGAGCAGTGGACTGCAGCTGAGGTCCAGGAGCGTCTAGATGGTTACCAGAGAGACCAAAGGAGATCCAGTTCACGGGCACAGCAGATTAACATCTCGGCATGCAGTCAGAGCCCCATGGCTGGTGGCCCATCCCCTCCTGTCCTGTATGGTGGGGCCCAGCAGTCTTCTGTTGTTGTGCAGTCACAGCAGCCTCCCTCCTTTGGCTCTTTTCATGAACAGCTTGGTGAGCCCCACAGGGTCTTAGCCGCAGCGCAGGCCCTCAGCCCTCCTACACCCATCTTAATGACTCCTGCCCCGGCGTGTCCCCCCTCTGTAGACCCTGGCCTTCATCAGGTGGTTGACTTGTTAGACCGTGTGCTCTCACTGTGTTCGGCCTCGCTGGCCCCAGCAGTACAGGCTCAGCCTGGTCAGCCGTCTCGCTCCCACATCCAGCCAAGTAATGGGCAGACGTACCACTCACGCAACCAGGCCAGACCGAGTCAGCAGAGTTACTCGCGCAACCAGGCCAGACCAAGTCAGCAGGGTTATTCGCGCAACCAGGCCAGACCGAATCAGCAGAGTTACCCGCACAACCAGCACGACCCATGCGAAGTGTGTCAAGACAGCAGGCATAACACTTATCAACACTGTATGCTCTATCGGCTGTGCCACCGCTGTTTCCGCCCTGGTCACTATGAGGACTCATGCCCTGGCATCTCCCAGCCATCAGCTGGATCAGCATCTCCCTCCAACAGACCCGCTCAGACCCATCCTGTCAATGCTGCCCCTTTAAACTAGCCAGCCCATGCAATGAGAGGGATAGTATGGGCAAAGTAAATGAAACCCTCGAGAGAGAACCAGACTTAGAAGCCATCTATGTAAACAGCTGCAGATTACTTCCAGAAAACGAAACAGCCATCTTTGTTGGGTCACAGAGAGTGAACGGAGCTAGTGAACTGTTTTATGCTCCAGTGTTAGTCAGTGACAAGTACACATTGAGGGGGATGTTGGATTCTGGTAGTATGTCATGCACGCTCAGTGAGGAAGGTGAACAAAAGTTACAAACCGCTGGTGTTCTCCCTCGTGTCCAGCCGGCACCTGTGAATGTGGTGCTGGTTGGTTGTGGTGGCTTGACTACTCGACCAAAGTGTGTCTATGATTTGGAGATTGAAGTTTGTGGGTCAAAATTTGTGGTTCCTACGTTGGTTGTGCCAGGTCAGAGAGACGAGTTTATAATTGGCACTAATGTAATCAAGTCCGTTCTCCAAAGGCTGAAGTCGACTGAAAAGTACTGGGAGCTTGTGTCCTGCAGAAACAGAGACCCTGAGTGTGAGAAGTTCCTTGAGCTCTTAAGCTGCACCTCCCGCTGGTCGGGCCCAGACCCGCCCGGGGTGATAGGCACAGTGAAGCTATGCCAGGCGGTTACCCTCCTCCCTCAGCAGGAGTATCTAGTGTGGGGGAAGCTACCAGCCAGTGCACATGTGTCTCCTGGGAGTACAGTCATTGTGGAGCCCACCTCAGCGAGGTCGGCCCCTCGCAACATCATAGTGGGGAGAGTGGTGACTCCCATGTGGGGCGACCGCTGGGTCCCCATGAAGGTCTTGAACCCGACACAGAGCCCCATCACACTCCGTCGTAATGCCAAACTGGCTGATGTCTCACCTTGTCTTGCTGTTGAAGATCTGTCCATCACTCAGGGCCTGTGTCAGCAGCAGTCTGGTGTCTCCAGCTCCTCCGCCTCTCCTGGCTCTTCGTTAGATGCTGAGCAGATGTTGGCCGACTGTGGACTGGAGGACGTGAACATCAAGTCATGTGATGTGTCTCCTGATGGGAAGAAGAGGCTAGCTGACCTACTGGTGACGTATCAAGATGTCTTCTCCAAGGACAAGCTGGACTGTGGAAAGGTCAAAGACTTTGTGCACCGTATCCACCTCTCGGACGACCGTCCGTTCCGCCTGCCCTTTAGGCGTGTCCCCCCAGCTGACTATCACAAACTGAGAGAGGTGTTGACTGAGATGGAGGTGAAGGGGATAATCTCCAAGTCGATGAGCGAGTATGCCTCACCTCTGGTCATGGTGTGGAAGAAGAATGGAGACCTCAGGATCTGTACGGATTTCCGCTGGCTCAACGCAAAGACCGTCAAAGATGCTCACCCGTTGCCCCATCAGTCCGACTGCCTTGCTGCCCTTGGTGGGAACGCTTTCTTTAGCACCATGGATCTGACCTCAGGGTTCTACAACGTCCCTCTCCATGTGTCTGACCGGCGGTACACTGCCTTCACAACACCACTGGGCTTGTACGAGTACAACAGGCTCCCGCAAGGCCTGTGCAACAGTCCGGCATCTTTCATGCGTATGATGCTCGGCATCTTTGGCGACCTCAACTACTCCAGCCTCTTGTGCTACTTGGACGACCTGCTGGTGTTTGCGCCGTCTGAGGAGGAGGCGTTGAAGCGATTGGAGGTGGTCTTCTGCAGACTCAGAGTGAACAACCTCAAGCTCTCACAGAAGAAATGTAACTTCTTACAGAGGTCGGTCAGGTTCCTGGGTCATGTGGTCGATGCCAGTGGTGTCTCTGTCGACCAAGAGAAGGTCTCCGTCATCTCTGGCTTCCAAAGAGAGGATCTGATGGAGTCGGATGGCCGCACTCCCGCCGCACTCCCGCTCAGTGAGATCCTTCCTCGGCATGGTGTTGTATTACCAAAATTTCATACATGGCTGCTCCAGTATAGCCAAGCCCCTCTTCGCCTTGACAGCTGGCCAGAAGAGAAAAGGGAAGACCAGTGCTGGTCGTACGAGAGCCGGTACGTTCCGGAAGCTGACTCCTGAGGACTGGACTCCCGCCTGTGAGACTGCGTTTGAGGAGCTCAAGAGGGCGCTCGTCGAATGTGTAGTGCTGGCTCACCCGGACTTTGAGAGGCCGTTCATCCTCTCCACTGACGCGTCGTTGGACGGTATTGGAGCAGTGCTCTCTCAAGTCCCTGTCGGGGAGGGGAAGGCCAGACCGATCGCCTTTGCGAGCAAGTCGCTCAGCCGCAGTCAAGCGAACTATCCTGCCCACAGACTGGAGTTCCTGGCCCTCAAATGGTCAGTGTGTGACAAATTCAGTCACTGGCTCAAGGGTCACAAGTTCACTGTGTGGACTGATAATAATCCACTCACGTACATCATGACCAAGCCTAAACTTGACGCATGCGAGCAGCGCTGGGTGTCCAAGCTGGCCCCTTACTGCTTCGACATCAAGCATGTGCCTGGGAGGCTGAATACAGTGGCCGATGCGCTGAGCAGAGATCCCTTCGTGAGGCCGCTCAGCCGGCGTCTCTTGACCGAGCCTTACTCTGCTCTTCTGGAGCAAGTGTGTGATGTGGAGAACAGGGGGGTGCAGGATATCTTCCGTCTGACATGCCAGCCCCAAGCTCTAGTGACCCCTTCTGGGTGTGCGGTTGCTGATGTGTCCATGTCGGCGGATGAGACCTCCACGGTGCTTTCCTCCCAGGAAGACTGGGACTCTGCGCCAAGACACAGGGCAGTATCTATGGCGGGTCACCTGTCCACTGTTGTCACTGCCGACCACGACGCAGTCTCCTCCTTGTCGTTGGCCGATCTGCAGGCCCGCCAGCGAAAAGACGCCACCGTCTCCAGAGTCATCTTTTACGTTGAAAGGGGCCGCAGACCCTCCAGACGCGAGCGCTGCTATGAAGATCAGCCCGCCTTGAGGATGCTGAAGCAGTGGGAGAGGCTCGCTATGCAGAACGGCATATTGTACAGGGTTACGAAGGACCACATGACCAGGCACAAGAGGTTCCAGTATGTTCTGCCTGAGTCCTTGAAGTCAGAGGCGCTGTCTGGAGTGCATGACTTGGCTGGTCACCAAGGTCAACCTAGGACGCTGTCTCTCGTACGTCAGCGTTTCTACTGGTATGACATGGAGAAGGATGTGCGGGGCCATGTGAGGAACTGTCCCAGATGCGTACTCAGCAAGACTCCAGAGCCGGCGGCCAGAGCCCCTCTGGAGAGCATAATAACCTCTGCACCACTGGAGCTGGTGTGCATCGACTTCTGGTCAGCTGAAGATAAGAACAACAAGTCTGTGGATGTTCTGGTCATAACTGACCACTTTACAAAGCTGGCCCACGCCTTCCCCTGCAAAGACCAAACCGCGAAGAAGGTTGCTAAAAAGCTGTGGGACAACTATTTCTGTGTGTATGGCTTCCCACAGCGCCTGCATTCGGACCAAGGAGCGAACTTCCAGAGTGAGTTGATGGCGGAGCTGCTGGAGTTAGCAGGGGTCACGCAGTCCCGGACCACTCCGTATCACCCTATGGGGAATGGTGGCACTGAGAGATTCAATCGGACCCTGGGTGGAATGCTGCGCTCCCTGCCATCGGAGTCTAAGCACAGATGGCCCCAGATGGTCCAGAGCCTGACCTTCGCCTACAATTGTACACAGCATGAGACGACTGGCTTTGCCCCCTTTTACCTGATGTTCGGGAGGGTCCCGCGTCTGCCAGTTGATCTGCTGTTTAAGAATGTGCTCCAGGACGAGGTGGTCTGTGACTATGATGCCTATGTGAAGTCCCTGGCGGCCGATCTCCAGTCTGCTATGCTGTTGGCCCAAAGGCACACCTCAGTGGAACAGGGGCATCAGGCTGACCAGTACAACAAAAAGATGAAGGGCTTGCCCCTCTCGGTGGGTGATCGGGTCCTGGTGGCGAACAAGGGCGCCAGAGGGAAGCGGAAGCTGGCGGACAAATGGGAGCCGGACGTCTACTCCGTCATCGCTTCCAGACCACAGTGCCACATATATCGGATCAGAGACCGGACTGGGCGGGAGAAGACAGTCCACAGGAACCTCCTGCTTCAGGTCAACTTCCTCCCCTTGGACGGGTCATTTGATGATGAGGGTCTAGCCGCGGACAGCGACACCTGTGCGCCTGGTGAAGCCTCCCTCTCAGTCATGCCTGAAGCTAGTGCCTCAGACGCGGACAGTGTGGCGGCAGAGCCTTCCATGGGAGATGGACCTTCCATGGGAGATGGACCTGATGGGGATCGCACCGCTTCATGGGTGCAGGAGCAGTCTTCAGTGGAGAGTGAGGATGAAGGGCTACGTCCGTATTCCCCCCAGGGGATGTCCCCTGCTCTGAGTGAGCTTCCAGTGGCAAGTGCCGCCAGTCCCCCACTGTTGCTTGCTCCACCGAGTTCCCCCCCTGCTGTAGTCCAGCATGATGACAGTGTTGTGTCCACACAACCAGGGCGTACTCCTGAGCTAATGAGTGTCAGTGTGCCTGGTCAGAGCCAGGGTCCACAGACCACTGAACACTACACGTCCAGGTTCGGTAGGGTCATCAAGCCAGTCTTTCGGCTGATAGAGACAATGGTCCAACTTGAGAGTTTGATGGGCTTCGAGCCACAAGCCTCTATCAAACGTGTGTGAGGTTAGCTGCAGTGTTGTGTATAGCGCTTACAGCCTGATACAGTGTCCTTTGTGGTGATAAGGAGTAACAGTTTTATTTATGTGTATGTGCCCTCGTCATGGTATGGTCAAGTGTAGCTGGATGGTGTATAAGGCACCGTCGTTATCCCTGGAGGTATGGTGGGAGTTGGCCACTCCTAGTGCCCTCCTGGCCTTTTATTAGGTGACAGGTATCGTTGGATTGTTCCGCAGTGTGTGGTTCTCATAGTAAGCTTGTGACTAGTGTGACACGAGGTAGGCACAGTTTTTTTCTTCGATGTAGGTGTAATTCTGTGGGGTGAATGTAACAAGTGCCTTGTTGCCTTGTATAGATAATTACACCCCATCACAAAATACACTTTAATACATTCCACTAATACTCCTAAACGTTTTATTTTATTGATTTAAGTTGATTTCATTCCTTTTCGTTTTGTTTTATTGCACTTTTGGGAGTTAAGGCTTTTATTTTGAAATCGACACACTTACATTTCCGGTCCTCCGGGACACGCATCTTGCCTGCTTTCCGGTGGTGAGTTAGTTCCACCTGGAGGTCCGTGGAGTGAGTACTACTCCTTATGTTCAGTGAAAGACTTCGGTCTAAAAGTTGTTAAATATTGTATGTTACATTCCTAAAACTGTGAAACGAGTTTGTAATGTAACTACTGTTGTTAATATGTACCTGTGCAGTTGTTTTGTGGGAGGTTTGACTGGGTAAAATGCACTTTAATAGCATGTAGGAAGTTTGCACACACGTGCACTGTTAACATGTAGTTAATGCAGTCACGTCTTTTCTCAACCATAGCTCGTGCTGCAGATGTCGTGTTCCTAATGCTGCTGCATATTGTTGCCTTTGTAACCTAACAGGTATGTGTGTACAGTAGCTCCCATGTGTCCGTTTTGTATTCAATTGTGTATATTTTTCCAATGTAATTGTATATTAAAATGTGTCATTCTTATGAGCCAGTTCCACCTGGAGGTCCGTGGACTCGTGCTGCAGATGTCGTGTTCCTAATGCTGCTGCATATTGTTGCCTTTGTAACCTAACAGGAGGGAAATAAAGTCCGTCAACAGTCATCCATGTCTGTCGTCCTTAACACAACGCCGTCAGAGAGTACACCCTACTACACCGGTCACATATGTATTGAGCCGTACTGTATTGTACCCATTCTGCAATCTGTTAAATAAAGTTTTCATTCATTCATTCATTCAGTCAGTCAGCAAATAAAATGTTGCCTACAAAACAACGGGACCGCGGTGGTTCTGTTTGTATTGCTCCTGGCTGTTCAAACTAATTTTACCATGTGAGAGAGAGGAAAGTTGGTTAATTTCCACAAACTACCAGTGAAAAAAACAGTGTTGTTGACATGTTGGCTCGGGCTGCCTGCACCCAGACGGCGCGACCAGCCTGTTGGACAGGGAAGGAGGATCTGCAGCGAACACTTCATTGCCTCGGATTATGTTGTTGGGGTGGGATGTTTGTCCAGAAGACCACTAATCAGCTGAAGCCGGACGCGGTTCCCTCGGTCTTCGACAGACAGACCGGCGTTAGCTCTCGGGAGCGATCGCTAGCTAGTTGGCACCAGCCGGGGCCAGGCGTTAGCTCTCGCTAGCTAGCGTTAGCAACCGGAGCGTCGCGGAGCATTCAGCCTGCTGGCTACCTAGACCCACTTCAACCAGCGTCGCGGAGCATTCAGCCTGCTGGCTACCTAGACCCACTTCAACCAGCGTCGCGGAGCATTCAGCCTGCTGGCTACCTAGACCCACTTCAACCAGCGTCGCGGAGCATTCAGCCTGCTGGCTACACAAGTTGTGTAGCCAGCAGGCTGAATGCTCCGCGACGCTCCGGTTGCTAACGCTAGCTAGCGAGAGCTAACGCCGGGCCCCGAGAGCTAACGCCGGTCTGTCTGTCGAAGACCGAGGGAACCGCGTCCGGCTTCAGCTGATTAGTGGTCTTCTGGACAAACATCCCACCCCAACAACATAATCCGAGGCAATGAAGTGTTCTCTGCAGATCCTCCTTCCCTGTCCAACAGGCTGGTCGCGCCGCCTGAGTGCAGCCAGCCCGAGCCAACATGTCAACAACACTGTTTTTTTCACTGGTAGTTTGTGGAAATTAACCAACTTTCCTCTCTCTCACATGGTAAAATTAGTTTGAACAGCCAGGAGCAATACAAACAGAACCACCGCGGTCCCGTTGTTTTGTAGGCAACATTTTATTTGCTGACTGACCCATTCAATATAGGCAGCTAACCAGAGTGTATACACCCAAGCCACGGTATGACGTCAGCAACAAAATGGCCGCGCCCATAATGCTAAATGCTTCAGAAATGTACACAACAAATCGTTTTTTCTTAGAAACTGCTTATTTTTATAACGTGACTTCTTCTGTGGCTTATCTAAATACTAATGTGATGCTATGAATATGTATTTATCGCACTGCTTCATCTTCCCTTTAAGGAATACTATACACTAAACAAATGCTGATTTATTTTGCACATAATCTCACACACATCCAAAAACTCTAAAAACTGTTTTGCACACATTCATTGACAGTTGTTGTTGAGAGTAAATGCATTTGAATATAAAACAGAAACAAGCATTTCAAGTATTCTTTATTTTTGTATGACAAACTAATAGAGAAACTTGAATATGACCACCAGTGATGTCATCGATCTGGGACATTGAATCCTTGTGTTGTGTTACTTATTATAGCACCATGATATGATGTGTAGATTGTAGATGAACTAATAGCAAATATAGGGACCACTACCATATAATTTCCTTGAGCTGTAATTAACACAACACAAGGATTCAATGTCCCCGATGACATCACTGGTGGCCATATTCAAGCTCATTTACTCTCAATAACTGTCAAACTAAATGAATGTGTGAAAAACAGTTTTTTTTTTGGTGTGTATGAGATTATGTGCAAGATAATTATATGCATTGTTTTTTTTGGTGAAGTGTCCCTTTAAACAAAAGCAACATATGAGAATATTGTTAAAACAATAACATAACAAATTATTGTAACAATAAATGGAAAAATAACATTTTGCCTTTGAAATGAGGCGTTTGTTTCAACAAGGCACTGGAAGTAAGCTAACTGCTTTACTGACACTGGAAGTAAGGGGAGCATGTCTATATTCCCCGGGTTCTATGTTCCCCGGGTTCTATGTTCCCCGCTCAAGATAAAACCGGTTCTATGTTCCCCGGGTCCTATGTTCCCCGCTCCCGTTGCGGCTCCCGAAAAAGTGAGCGGGTTGTGTGAGGGCCAACCATGTCAGCTTGCTTCATTTCTCTGTCATTATGGTAGTGTTCTCAAACGTACACGTCACAACGAAAAAAGGGTCCTATGTTCCCCGGGTCCTATGTTCCCCAGGTCCTATGTTCCCCAGGTCCTATGTTCCCCGGGTCCTATGTTCCCCGGGTCCTATGTTCCCCGGGTCCTATGTTCCCCGGGTCCTATGTTCCCCGCTATTTCATGCACCTGATGCGCTCTGGTGATATTATAAATTATTATTATAATTTTTAATATGAATAATTATTATATTACAATAAAAGACAGCTCCGTCTTTTAATACACACATATATTATGTACAGTAACGTCAACGTGCGTGTGTGTGTGTGTCTGGACCACCTCCTAGTGGAGACTCAGCCCCCCCCCCCCCCCCTCTGGACCACCTCCTAGTAGAGACTCAGCCCCCCCCCCCCCCCCCCTCTGGACCACCTCCTAGTAGAGACTCAGCCCCCCCCCCCCCCCCTCTGGACCACCTCCTAGTAGAGACTCAGCCCCCCCCCCCCCCCTCTGGACCACCTCCTAGTAGAGACTCAGCCCCCCCCCCCCCCCTCTGGACCACCTCCTAGTAGAGACTCAGCCCCCCCCCCCCCCTCTGGACCACCTCCTAGTAGAGACTCAGCCCCCCACCCCCCCCCCCCTCTGGACCACCTCCTAGTAGAGACTCAGCCCCCCCCCCCCCCCCCTCTGGACCACCTCCTAGTAGAGACTCAGCCCCCCCCCCCCCCCTCTGGACCACCTCCTATTAGAGACTCACCCCCCCCCCCCCTCTGGACCACCTCCTAGTAGAGACTCACCCCCCCCCCCCCCCCCCCTCTGGACCACCTCCTAGTAGAGACTCACCCCCCCCCCCCCCCCTCTGGATCACCTCCTAGTAGAGACTCAGCCCCCCCCCCCCCCCCCCCTCTGGACCACCTCCTATTAGAGACTCACCCCCCCCCCCCCCCTCTGGACCACCTCCTAGTAGAGACTCAGCCCCCCCCCCCCCCCCCCCCCTCTGGACCACCTCCTAGTAGAGACTCAGCCCCCCCCCCCCCCTCTGGACCACCTCCTAGTAGAGACTCAGCCCCCCCCCCCCCCCCTCTGGACCACCTCCTAGTAGAGACTCAGCCCCCCCCCCCCCCCCCCTCTGGACCACCTCCTAGTAGAGACTCAGCCCCCCCCCCCCCCCCTCTGGACCACCTCCTAGTAGAGACTCAGCCCCCCCCCCCCCCCCCCTCTGGACCACCTCCTAGTAGAGACTCAGCCCCCCCCCCCCCCCTCTGGATCACCTCCTAGTAGACTCAGCCCCCCCCCCCCCTCTGGACCACCTCCTAGTAGAGACTCAGCCCCCCCCCCCCCCTCTGGACCACCTCCTAGTAGAGACTCAGCCCCCCCCCCCCCTCTGGATCACCTCCTAGTAGACTCAGCCCCCCCCCCCCCCTCTGGACCACCTCCTAGTAGAGACTCAGCCCCCCCCCCCCCCTCTGGACCACCTCCTCCTAGTAGAGACTCAGCCCCCCCCCCCCCCCCCTCTGGACCACCTCCTAGTAGACTCAGCCCCCCCCCCCCCCCTCTGGACCACCTCCTAGTAGACTCAGCCCCCCCCCCCCCTCTGGACCACCTCCTAGTAGACTCAGCCCCCCCCCCCCCTCTGGACCACCTCCTAGTAGACTCAGCCCCCCCCCCCCCTCTGGACCACCTCCTAGTAGACTCAGCCCCCCCCCCCCCTCTGGACCACCTCCTAGTAGACTCAGCCCCCCCCCCCCCCTCTGGACCACCTCCTAGTAGACTCAGCCCCCCCCCCCCCCTCTGGACCGGACCACCTCCTCCTAGTAGAGACTCAGCCCCCCCCCCCCCCCCCCCCCCTCTGGACCACCTCCTAGTAGACTCAGCCCCCCCCCCCCCTCTGGACCACCTCCTAGTAGAGACTCAGCCCCCTCCCCCCCCCCCCCCCCTCTGGACCACCTCCTAGTAGAGACTCAGCCCCCCCCCCCCCTGGACCACCTCCTCCTAGTAGAGACTCAGCCCCCCCCCCTCTGGACCACCTCCTAGTAGAGACTCAGCCCCCCCCCCCCCTGGACCACCTCCTCCTAGTAGAGACTCAGCCCCCCCCCCTCTGGACCACCTCCTAGTGGAGACTAAGCGCCCCCCCCCCCCCCCCCCCCCCCCCTCTGGACCACCTCCTAGTAGAGACTCAGCCCCCCCCCCCCCTGGACCACCTCCTCCTAGTAGAGACTCAGCCCCCCCCCCCTCTGGACCACCTCCTAGTAGAGACTCAGCCCCCCCCCCCCCTCTGGACCTCCTCCTAGTAGAGACTCAGCCCCCCCCCCTCTGGACCACCTCCTAGTGGAGACTAAGCGCCCCCCCCCCCCCCCCCCCCCTCTGGACCACCTCCTAGTAGAGACTGTACGACTGGCTGAGAGGACTGCGAGGAGGAAGGGGAATTGCAACCACCGCAAGCAAAACTTAACCCTTTCACTGCAGTACACGGCTGTAACCAGAAAAGGCACAGGTTAACCCTTTCACTTCATTAATCATACTGTAACATCACAAATGTTCTAGAATGTACTATTATGACATCATACTGTGACATCACAACGGAACATGTTTGAGTGCCATTTGAATAATATAAATAATGTTTGGTAAGGCTGTCCCCGAAGCCTGTTTTTGGGATTCAAACTTCGTCAGGGTTCTTCGAACGGACATTCGAACCTTCGCTTTTAATTAAAAAAGTTAAATTAAAAAAATATATATATAATTTTTTTTTTATATAATATATCCTCAAACTAAATCCTCAATTTGAATAAAGTGATTCAAACTTCGTCAGGGTTTTTCGAACGGACGTTCGAACCATCGTTTTTAATTAAAAAATGTAATAAAAAAAAATTCTCATTTTTTAAAATTATTTATTTTTAACTTTTTTTTTATATATCCTCAAAACTAAATCCTCAATTTGAATAAAGTGATTAATCTGATTAAATTAGTATTTTTTCTTTTATTATTTTGTTAGTGATGTAATCAAAAATAACACTTTGAACAAGAAAAAACGATAATATAATACGATTGGTAAACACTCTGATTAACCAAAACACTTAAAAGAAAACTGGATGAATTATTATAATAATATGTGGTTGGCACTTCTTTATCGTTGCTATTGTAGATAACTGTGGCAATTCTAGAGTTAATACATGTAAAAAAAAATTATTCATTGATAACCCAAAAAAACCATTATCTACTTGAGGAGAGAATGTGTATATCTGTGTTTTAACTTTGTGTACACACTTACCGCCCATAATGGGAGTAGGTATGCGTTACTCGTAAATTGTTTCTGCTTGGGGAGAAGTCTTGGTTTTGGGGAGAGTAATACTTAGGGTTTCCAACCTGCTCTACTTCTAGAAACAAAACAGTGAACAAAATGTGTATTTTAGCAGCTTTAGGGACTACAGGCGTGTAGTTATATATTCTGTTTGTATCTGTGATCAGGCTCCCTCCAAAAGCTTTAAATAGCTTCTTGGGAGACCTGGCACATGCACACAATTTGTGACATTGATATCACATGAGGATACTCGCATGTAAATGTATCGTGTGTGTGTGTGAATAAATTCATTCATTCATTCATTCATTCATTCATTCATTCATTCATTCATTCATTCATTCATTCATTCATTCATTCATTCATTCATTCATAGTTCACCAGTTTGATAAGAATCTATTATTTGGGAAACAGAAAATACTCTGTTACACTATAACCACTTGTAGGGCTGGGGCGATATGGCCAAACATGATATTGCGATAACAATATCGATAACAATATCATATCACGCGATATCCATAATTATCGATATTGTTCTATCTATTAAAAAAAAAAAAAAAAAAAAAAATAGATGTATGTTTATTTTGCAGCAATTCTTTGTCGTTGCCGCCATCTTTAGTGTAACAGCCCCTCACACTCCAGTTCTCAGGCTGCAGCTGGTTTGAAAGCGAAAGTAAACAGGCTTCTCTGCTGGCTGTGGCTCCAGGGGAGTTGAACAGTTCTGGCTCTGCTAGTTTCTTTTCTATCTTTTGGCGCTTTTTTGGTGGCCAAACCACCGCACATGTGCACCGTGACTCGTGACTGGAGACTAGTTCTGCCGTCTGTACCTACTGTGTACAGACGGTTTCAAACTGTATTTTACATTAGAAAGCAAACAAAATAAATGGACAAGAGAAAAATAAATCTTAATTTGGTCAGTATTGTCATTTGGACAAGCAAAGCCATTACTTTAAGTTGCAGGCAAGAAAGACAAGTCTGTCCACTGTCTCTGGGTTTAACACAAAAAAAAAATTATTTTGAAGCCACAAAATATTATTTTGAGGCCCAAAATTGATTAATTTTTTAACTAAATACATTTTGAGGCCACAACATATTTTTTTCATTTTGCGTGGCAGCAATAAGCCTTTGTAGCAAGCAGATTAGCTGGGCTAGCTAGCTAACATTAGCTGAACTGACATTAGCTTGATAGCTAACTAGCTAATAGCATCAGCTAGCTAACATTAGCTAATGTTCTTTGACACTATTATTACACCCAGGCATGTGTTGCTGATTGGCTGACTGGCTGCACAGTGTTTTAATGACGCCACGTGCACGCGCGGTCCCCCGCATGCGCATATATTTTCCCTCACATTTGCACAGACTAAAGACAATGCCTAATAGCCTCTACAAATGGAATGTAACACATTCACACCAAACCTGTGAATGTGATTGCCATGAATTGTTATGCTTATGCTACTGTACTAATACCGGCAATCCATGTCTGTAATAATAATAATAATAATAATAAAACAAGAATAAAACATAAACAAATTTAAGAAAAAAAAGAAAAGAAAAAGGGTCTAGAACCGCCACTGCTTCAGAGTAAAGAAATAACCCTTTTTGCGGGTATTAATTGTAATATATTTTTCCTTTATTTTCGTATTGAAATTCTATTAGATATTTAAGAGGGAAATGTATAGTATTATTAATGAAAAAATTAAATGGCACTCCGCTCTCCAAGCCCATGTGAGCAGAGTTAGGGTATGTGGAGAGCGTGGCTTCATTGTGAAGAAGATAAATAAAATTAGGAGGCTTTGTTCACGGGACCACAGCTGCATGAACCACATAACAGACGAAGCAAGAAGCGATCTATTAATAGTCCATCCATTTTCCTATAGCTACAGCAAAGACTGAACACTCTGTCATTTCTCATAATATATATATATATTTTATTTATTTTTTATCTTTCCCCCCCCTCCTTTTTCCTCTGTTTTTCTCCCATCCCAATGTTAGTCGTTATGCCAATTCCCAACGCCCTTCCTGGTCGCTGCGCACCTACCCCCTACGGTCGGTCTGTCTGGGAGAGTCAGAGTGGAGGCTATCACATGTTTCTTCCGACACACGTCTAGCCAATCAACCGCTTCTTTTCACCTGGCAGCGCGGACTCTCACTGGGAGAGTGTAACGTGTGGAAGGATCACGTGCACTACCCCCCTTAGATCCTATCCGCGCTGAGCAGGCGCCCCGACCGAACTGTAGTCGTCGCTGTTTACAACGACCAGGACCCACCCACCAGCTTTCCCACCCCTAACACTGCCAATTGTGTTAGTATGAACGACCAGCCAAGCTGGTAGCAATGCCGAGAGCTGGGCTCGAGCCCAGCATCTCCTGCACTAGTGGCGAGCGCCTTGCCCACTGCGCCACTTAGCCGCCTTTATTTTATTTTTTTTAAACCAACCTTGCAGCACTTGTCCTACACTGTAGCAAACAACACTTTGATGAACATTGTTACTCAGCTGAGTTGTACCCTTCCTGCTGACTTGTCGTACAAAGCGTGTAAGTCGCTTTGGATAAAAGCGTCAGCTAAATGACAAAATGGAAATGAGAGCAGTCGGAAAATACCTCACCTGTGAGAGGTTATGGACGGTTTCACTGGAATTCTGTTTCTAGGTAACAGTTTGGACCAAAATGTATTTTCTGTCAACTGTCCTGTCATTAGCTAACAACATAACAGGAAATACACTTTTAGAATGTTATTCTTGTAACTTTGATATTGTCGTATAAATTATCTTGAATTTGGCAACATCCACACAAGTACCTTCTTGCCATCAGACAACAACAGCAACAACAAAAATAACAACAACAACATCAACAACAACAACAATAACAGCAGCGTTTGTTTTCAGTTGATAGCTTGGAGGACCCTGATGTAAACAAGACGAATGTCTTTTTCTGGGCCCTATTCCCCGTACCTGGTTCAACTAAGTCGATCAAGATGTCATTATCCAGATTCAGTTAACCCGATGTTTGAAGCCGGGATTTTCCTGTTCCTCGAAGGTGGACTGTGGGAATAATTTCAGGAAACGAGCTGTCACTTTCTTTGCGGGGGCGTGGCTGTGCTTCATCCGGCTAACTTGAACTTAAACTCTGCTTTCGACCAGGCTCAAACTTTTGGATCTGTTGTCATGGTGATTTGGACAATCCAGGTACGGGGAACCGGAAAGTCCGGCTTAAGTCAGACTTAACCGAAAGTTATCCGGCTAACTCAGTTATCCAGGTACGGGGAACGGGGCCCAGGTCTGCATTCTCTTAGCAGTTGTTTGTATTGAGCCATACTGTATTGTACGGCTCCAATGTACAGTTCCCCCCCACCCCACCTACCACCCCCCCCCCCCCCCCAACCTCCTCCAATGTAGCCTACAGTTTCTTCTTTTTAGACTCTTTTTGTACTCTGGTATGTCATAAATGTCTAAATGTAACAGTACTGTCTATCTGTATGTCACGTATGTCATATGTTATGATGAATTGAAAATGGGGGACCCTGATGTAAACAAGACGAACGTTTTTTGGTCTGCATCCCCTTAACAATTGTGTGTATTGAACTGTACTGTATTGTACCCATTCTGCAATCTGTTATAAAATTTTCAATCAACCAATCAATACCCATTCTGCAATCTGTTAATAACGTTTTCAATCAATCAATCAGAGACGGGAGGAAGCATTACTGTCACATAAGGACCCGTGTGTTATAGGGGGATTGAATCTGGCAACACTCACCTTCTCTCCACCAGTCAACCACTTTCATTTGTTTTCAGTTGCCACCTCAAAGGCGCGCCAGCAGGCGTCGCTAGTCCAAGATTCTTTCGCTTTCTTCCGTGGCTCGTTGGTTCCGTTTCATTACTTCCTGACATGCGCAGAAGTCGAACACACAACTATGGCGACGATGGCTGAGAAATCGACGAAAGAGCGGCTGCTGTCGGTGCTGGAAGACTTAGAAGTTTTATCCAGGTAAACAAATTGTGTTAATAAATAAAATGTTCCACCGGTTAACGTTACATATGAGAGCCAGGTTTGTTTGTTGTTAGCTCAAAGACACCTGTAACTTAAGTCAGTTGATGTGTGTCAACGCTGCAGCAGCAGCACCATGTCTGGTTAAACACCATTCAGCATCTCTGCAGCCTCAGTTAGATATGATTATTATAATATAGAATAACAACATCGTCCCGGTTTCTTAAGTAGCTCTAATGGAGTAAACACATATCTAACGAACACCCTTACTGTGAATATTAATGTTAGACAAGGCTGTATTATAGTATAGATTCGATTCAAATGTATTGTTTTGATTGAATGATTGAAAACTTTATTAACAGATTGCAGAATGGGTACAGTACGGCTCAATACATACAATTGTTAATGGAATGCAGACCAGAGAAAGACTTTCATCAGGGTCCCCCATTTTCAATTCATCACATGTCACCGCACAAGTACAGTACAATGAAATGATAAGTTGGCATCTAACTAGAGTGCAAATGTAACAGTAAAGTGCACATGATATATATAACATGCTAGTGCTACTGGTAATATATTATGCTAAACTGATGTATTGTACAGTATAATTATTATGCACAGTGATACAGTTAAACAAAATTCTATGGTAGTAAGCCATACTGGCCAGTGGTATTAGTAAGAGTAAGTGGGCGGCTAGGTGGTGCAGTGGGCAAGGCGCTCACCACCAATGCAGGAGACGCTGGGTTCGAGCCCAGCTCTCCGCATTGCTATCAGCTTGGCTGGTCGTTCATACTAATACAATTGGCAGTATTAGGGGGTGGGAAGCTGATGGGTGGGGATCGGACGTTGTGGACAGCGACTCCTACAGGTCGGTTGGTGCACCTGCGCAGCAGAATCAGGAAGCGACGGGGGCGGCGTGCCCTCCAAACGCAGACCCCCGACGCTGAGAGATCGCGCTGTGCAGGTGAAAAGATGCGACTGCTGCCTCCTCGAGTACCGGAGGGGACACGTGATGTAAGGCTTCGTCCACATTGCAGCCGGCTTGTGGGAGGCGTGGCCTAACAACGTTCGAGACAGGGGAGGGTAGAATTGGACCATTCGAAATTGGGATGGGAGAAAAATAGAAAATGGGAGAAAAAGTAGATAAAAAAAAAAATAGTAAGAGTAAGTATGGGATAAATACAGGTATACATATACAGGTATGTGAACAGGGATATATCCAGATATATCCAACAGTTGTGTATGTAATATGTATGTGTATGTATATATGGAATGTTTAAATGTATGATTTCAGACCATTGTGTGACTACCTGTAACTGTTTTAGTTGATATTTTAAAATTATTTTTAAACGTTTTTAATTTGTTTTACTCTGGTGTTCAAATTTCTGTGAATATTGTTTTTATTATGTACTGTACAATCGTCGTTTCTGTAAAAGAGGGAAACCTCAGATGCTTACGATTTTATATAAAGGTTGAAATGAAATATATATATATTTATATAGTTATTGTACATGGCATCATATATGGGTAGAATGAATGAAGTAGGTAGTTATGACTAGCTATACACTAAAGGTCTTTGATGTCTCACATACAGTACCAGTCTGTTATTGTTGTAACAATGTAGCTCATCATGTGAACCCAGAGATGGGAGGTTTTAGAAGAAAAGCATCCTAAGATATACCACATGAGGAAAGGAAATGGATACGTTGTTTGACATTAGCTTTCTTCTCTTCCCTTACTCTCTTCTACCCTTTCCTGTTGCTTATCCTAAGTGTAGTAGGTTTAAGTACACTAATAAATATCTGTGTTGAACTACAGTCAACATATTTTGATATTGTGATTTAAGTATTCCTTTTTTATATCATCAGCCTCCACATTGAAGAAAAGCCTTCTAATTTTTTTTTTTTTTTTATTGATTTCAGGGAATTGATCGAGATGCTTGCCTTGTCGAGAGGTCAGAAACTCCCACCAGCAGGCGAAGACACACAGGTAAGTGATAAGTAGGGATGCACCGAATATTCGGCAGCCGAAAATTATCGGCCGGAAATGGTTAAAAAGGCACTTTCGGCTTTTCGGGTTTTAGCACCGAAAATATATCACTGAATGTCAAAGAACAGGGTTACGTAACGTTCGTAACCTAAAGTGTTGTTGTGATGACGTAATCAAAACTCGGCTACAGACATAGCATGCGCAATGCATAACGTGAGCAGCTTGGCAGCTCTTCCTGCGTTCTGCAGCCTGTGATAACTAACTCCTCTTGGGAGTCGCGCTGTTTCTATGTAAACTCCGCGAGCAAAGCATCCAATAAATGCGTCTTTAACATGCTTTATATCCTCGCCATTACTATATGCCCATCGCGGTTAAAAACCTTTAACTAACGTTAGCGTTAAGCTGGCTAACAATGCTTCCATTCCTCTTTGACCCGTCTCTCGTAAGCTATGTCATCCCCCGCTAAGAGTCATGGGAGATGTAGTAAATACAACAGTCCTTCCATGTAGGAACACCGTGAATTATGACAGTAGTAGCCACTACAGTAACATCATTAAGTCTGCTATAAGCTATTCTCCCTCTCCTGTGTGTGTCTTTATGCAGATCTTTATGCAGTTTTAAAGCACCTTGGCTTTGTTCTGAATGCACTTTGTTGTAGTTATCCTACAGAGAAAAGAAAATGCACTTGACTTTAATGCACATTTTGTTGTATGCAAAGAGAAAATGTTTAAATTGTACAATCTTTCAGCAGTCAATCTGGAATTAATGTATGCATTCAAACGTGCTGACTAAATGTTTAATGGGCCCATAATAGTGATTATTAATATTATTTAAGTAAAGTTTTGCCATAATCATGTCTTTTGCCATAATCAGGTAGCTGAAAAAAAAATACATTATATATATACCGTAATTCCTCTAATAATAACCCCGGCTTGTATTTGTTTCAACTGTAGCGGGTACCAGGCTTGTATTAGGAGGAGGCCTGTATAAGAGGGAGGCCTATATTTCAAATTTTCAAACGGATCATAATGAATAAATCAACATTTTGTGTCAGTTTGAACCCAGTAAAATGTACTGGGTTCATTTATTGAAACCAAGTACTGTATGAAATAGTAAACAGTGCAATTACAGGTGGTCACTGGTCATTTCAACGTTTTCAAAGTGAAATCAAGTAACTAGCTCAGTGTGCAGCTCAGTATATTAGTGACCCGGCTTGTATTAGGAGGCCGGCTTATAATTGCTTAGCTCAAGAGCGCACCCGGCCATTAATAGAGACCCGGCTTGTATTTGAGACCCGGTTACTATTAGAGGAATTACGGTATTTATATTAATCATTTTCGGCATTCGGTTTTCGGCCAACTGTTTCCTATTTTCGGTATCGGTTTCGGCCAAGTATCTGTGTGTGTTCCTGTGGGTCGCCCATCTCGCATGTGTCTTAATCTGCATGATAATTAAAGACTTCTTCTTCTATTGATCCCCTTAATCTGCATGATAATTAAAGACTTCCTCTTCTATTGATCCCCTTGGGGAAATCCGAGTGTCATAGCAACATGGGGGGGGGGGGGGGGGGGTACAGGTATTGGCAGGGTAATAGTAGAAGATATAAATATAGGCAATACAATTATAATGGAGATAAAAGTAAACAATATAATTAGGTTCAAGTTTGTTTATTATTTGTCACAACAAAATACAGAATACTTTATGATGAAATGCTTGGTTCTGTATGAGCCCTTGAGCGTGTGCTACATAATAGTAAAAAGAAAGTAAGTAAAAAAATATATATATATAAAATTATATATCGACGGGGTCGGTACCGACCCCTTTTGACCTTATTATCATATAGGCATATTTTTATGAAGATGAAAATAATTTGTGATTTTAAAATCAACCGTTTTCAAGTATTAACATCACTACTATGTCACAAATGCATGTAGAATGTAAAACGTTAGGTTGGCAATAGTTTAGCAATAGGTTAAAAGTGTACTTATATCATTTTAAGTTTTCTATTCTGTCTATTCTGACCCGGAAATGGAAATGTTGAACCATGGGAATTGTAGTTTTGTAGAGGATCGCTAGCTATCGGCCAGCGTTGAAATTTCGCCGATCTACACTTCCTGTCACATACTATGGTGGTTCAAAGTTCAGCGTTCTGAATGAATCATATCAATAATTGTTATGATTCGCGCTAATAAGCTACAAAAGGTAACGTTTTTGACAAATATTGAAACGCAGTCAGTTTCTCCACACTATTGTTACCATGTAGGAAGAATTAGATCTGAAATTAGTTTCAAAATGGTTACACTGTGGGGGAAATAAAATAGTACAGTCGATTACAGTAAATATCAGTATCTGTTATTATGCACGCCTGGTGATACTATATCCAAATTGAACTCGGCCATTTGAAAGATACTATATGTATATATATATAAATGTGCGAATTGGCTATAATAAGGTAATGTAATATAAGCATATATTCTATAATAATATTTCAAATTGCATTGGTCCGGATGGGAGAATTCAGTACTGTATATACAGAACCTTCAGTTTGATCATCTTCCCTTTATTAATTTCCTTAGATCTTTTGTACACATGATCTCAAGAGGGTACTGAATGAGCTCAGTGGCAGTTTTTTAAGTTTGGTCATTATTATCATGGTGTTATTCACTGTCAAAGATGAAAAGAAAAATCATAATTCATATTTTCCTTTGTTTCATCACAATTTAAGCAAGCCTAGTAATAGACACAATATTTCTGACACTGAGAATACATTCATTGAGGTCCATAGATGTTCCTAGATACCAAGAATATGCAAATAGCCCTTGTAGAAGTGGAGCAATATTCCATTTACCTAGGTATACATTTTATGCAGATTTTCACCTGGGGTGGAACAGGTTAAGAAGTAAGTAAAGTCAATATACAATACAGAGTAGAATTATTTACAAATGAACTCTGAGTAGAAGAATATAACAAAGTAAACGGTGTAATCAAATGTGCAGATGGGGGCCTGTGTGTTGTTCATACGAATGCCCCTCGATGCCCCTCTCCCTGTCTCAGATCTTGGAGCTGCTCGTGCTGCGGGACCAGGAGTTCCAGGGGCTGATGGACGTGGCCCAGGAGCAGGGCAAGGTGCACCAGGAGATGCAGCTGCTGGAGAAGGAGGTGGAGAAGAGAGACAGCGACATCCAGCAGCTGCAGAAACAGCTGAAGGAGGCCGAGCACATACTGGTGGGTGGGGGAAATATACTCATCATATTTAGCCTTTATTGTCTTGATTGTTGTCTGTTAT
This sequence comes from Notolepis coatsorum, assembly GCF_963971535.1. Lineage (NCBI taxonomy): Eukaryota > Metazoa > Chordata > Actinopteri > Aulopiformes > Paralepididae > Notolepis > Notolepis coatsorum. Next base: position 2,676,284 of record NC_140169.1, on the reverse strand, counting down.
TGTATCGTGGAATTTTCTTTTTTGATATTGTGGTACATAATTCTGTTGTCTAAAAGTAAAACATCAAGTCGGATTTCTCACTAAATGACTTCTGACATATTTGAGTGTTAATTGAAAACGACCGTTTCAGTTTGATACTGAATCGCATATCCCAATACCGCACAGTCCAATATGATGAACATAAATTGTATTATCCAACATGTGGTTTTCCATACCTAAGCAGCCGATATCATGATGTTGAGTGGAGCGGCAGTGGCTCGGGATGTAGAACAGTCGTCTGGTAATCCCGAGGTTCCCGGTTCGATTCCCGCTCCTCCCAGGCAGTATGTCGAAGTGTCCTTGAGCAAGACACTTACCCATTCACACATTCATCGGGAGCAATTGGGGGTTAAGTGTCTTGCTCAAGGACACTTCGACATGCTGCCCCGGGAGGAGCGGGAATCGAACCGGGAACCTCGGGATTACCAGACGACTGCTCTACCTCCCGAGCCACTGTTGCCCCAAATTACAATTACACACACAGTATTATTCTTTTGGGCGATTTTATTATTTTTCCAAGATAGAGCTAGCAAAGCAGATTGGTATGTGGAGAGGCAATGTATTACTGGATTTGCATCCCTTCCTTGCAATTCAACTCGCACTGACTGACCACGCATATTTGATTTGATCAATAATCAAAGTTATTGATTTGGGGACAACGAGATGTCTGGCTAGCGAGCCAACCTTTTGCTTTGTGTGACGACGACTAAATGGACTAAGTCATCGTCTTTCTTCGCTCTCGCGCCGTTGAGTCTCGTGTCTTGTCTCACATTATGTTCCCGAGCCCAGAGGCACACGTTCATCAACCTCTCTGTTCACTTCAGGCCACTGCTGTCTACCAAGCCAAGGAGAAACTTAAATCCATCGACAAAGCCAGGAAAGGTACAGTAAGCTCGACTCACACACTTCACTCACAGTCAGTCAAACACCAGACATGCATATTGACGGCACCAAATAGTAGTAGTCGTTTTATTCAGTCATCACACACAACACAATAAGCACAATCATTCAACAATCTTTGATTTGGCAGTGACTGAAAAGGTACAGACTGAAGCATAAGCATGTCTGTCCTATATTCTTAACTAAATTAAGACTCAAACAGTATTCTAAAAGAAAAGAACAAAAAAAGAATTGTTTTTTTGTCACATTTGTAATCTTCAAAAATAGCTACACAAACCATTTTCTTAACCAAAAGTGAATGATTCATTCTTAAATGTATATCAGCATTGTTCCACAAGTTAACCCCAACAATAGAAATACATCTCCTTTTAATCCCTTTCTTAGCTTTTTGAACAGTACATTTACAAATCTCTCTCAAATCATATTTTCTTTCATGTATTGAAAAAAAACCTTTGCACACCGTCCGGGATAGCGCATACTGTAAATAAAATAGTATAGTATCCTAGGGAAATCGGTAAAAAAACAAAAACAAGAAAATTGAGTTTAAATAGGTTGGACAATGCAACCTTTTCACAACAAAAGCTTTTCAGTTTTTTAATTTCTCAAGAAAGTCCACGGTTCCTGAATTCCTTTTGAAATTGAAAGTGAATCTGGATCCCAACCCCTGGTGTCTGGATGTGAAGAGCTGTCTTGTTCTTTCTCGGCAGGGAGCATTTCCTCAGAAGAGATCATCAAGTACGCCCACAGGATCAGTGCCAGCAACGCCGTGTGTGCTCCTCTCAACTGGGTACCAGGTACATTCTACCTTCTCTTCCTGTCTCCTTGATTTCAACTCTAGGGATGCATGAGATGAGATGAGATAAGATGATCCTTTATTAATCCCCTTGGGGAAATTCGGGTGTCAAAGCAGCATGGGGGGGGGGGGGGTACAGAGCCTCAGTCCTATACAGTCCAGTATCTATATACACTATAGAGATGCAATATTAAATATAGACACAAATACAATATAATGTAAAAAAAAAAAAATACAAAATACAAACTAGTCCAGTGATATGAGTCCAGTGATGAGTCTTCTAGTACACAATACAAGAAAAGTCAGTCCAGTGATATGAGTCTCTAGTTCTCAAGTCCCGAGTTCTGACAATGATAGTTCTGGCAGCAGAGGTGGCATCTGGCAGCATGAGACATTGGTGACCATATATCATATCTGACCGGCATTTCAGTGATTCTTAAAAAAAAATTAAAATGTATCAGCATTGGTCTGATTAGGCCTACTGTAAAATAAGAATAATAACTTGTATTACTTTTACTAGCATTCAGCACCAGTTTAAGCTTCCTGCAGAGCATCAAAGAGGTTATTCATTGCTATCTGAACAGAGTCAGCAATACGATGAATGAGTACCGAATTCGGTACTTTTAAAAGGTACTTACCGAAACACGTCGGTACTACCGAGTATCGATTCACGTGACATACCGTTGTCGGTACAGAAAAAAAAAAGTATTTTACACTTTTAATTAAATTTTTTCATGTCAACGTTCACACGCACAATATACGCTTACCTAGGATTTGACTTGATTCAACAACAAAGCAGTCGGGGCAATGGCAAGCCGAAAACGGTCGAAAGTGTGGTTATTTGAAGTTTGGATTTATTTTTTCACAACTGAGACAACTGAATAGATTACATTTTTAGAGACTAAAGTACAGAAAAAAGGTACCGTTGGGTACCGGTACCGTATCGGTTCAAATGTGAACGGTACCCATTCCTAATCATCCACATAGAGATGGGCTTGACAACCATTCAACGTAGACACTAAATTGTTTATAGAAATAGTGAAGAGGGGGCGGCTGGGTGGCGCAGCGGACATTGCGCTCAACACCAATGCAAGAGACTCCGGTCTCGAATCCGGGTGTCGGCATTGCCTCCGGCTTGGGTTTGCCGTCATACTAACTCGATTGGCAGAGTTAGCGGGTGGAAGTCGATGGGTGGTAATCTGGACGTTGTGGACAGCGACTCCTACAGGTCGGTTGGGGGACGCCTGCACAGCAGAGACAGGAAATGGCGGGGGTAGTGTGAGCCTCCCACACGTTACACCTCACCAATGAGAGTCCGCACTGGCAGGTGAAAAGATGTGACAGGCTGCCTCCTCGTGTATCGGAGGGGACACGTGATGCAAGGCTTCTATCCTCCCTACAACCGGCCAGTGGGGGGCATATGCGAGCAACGTTCAAGACGGGGGAGGGGAGAATTGGCACGCCGAAATTGGGATGGGAGAAAAATAGAGAAAAAGTGGGGAAAAAAAATTGTGAAGAGGACAATGAGAGTGGCCAATTGCAAAATTTGACTCTGTCATACTAAACTAAACGTTCATTGATTCTCCACCAGGTGACCCGCGCAGACCTTACCCTACCGACCTGGAGATGCGCAGTGGAATGCTGGGCCACATGGCCAACCTGTCGACCAATGGCGTGAACGGACATCTCCCTGGCGACGCGCTGGCTGCTGGGAGGTTGCCAGGTAGGGTTAGGGTTAGGGTTAGGGTTAGGGTTATCTCCCTGGCGACGCGCTGGCTGCTGGGAGGTTGCCAGGTAGGGTTAGGGTTAGGGTTAGGGTTAGGTTGCCAGGTAGGCCTCACAGCAGGTTGAATCACAACAGGGCCGGGAGGCACATTACATTAGATTACATTACATTACATTACATTACATTACATTACATTACATTACATTGTCATCGTACAGCACAAGTACAGTACAACGAAAGTGAACAAGTGATTAAATGGAATATTTATACAGTATATAATACTGTATATATATTCCATTTAATCACTTGTTCATATATATATAAATTAGTGCTGGCAATCGATTAAAATATTTAACTCGATTAATCGCATGATTGTCCATAGTTAACTCGCGATTAATCGCTCCCCCCCCCCTACCTTAAACCATAGCTGTCAACATTGGCATTTGAAAAAACTGGACATTTCGCCCCGGCCCCACCCCCTCCTAATGTAGTCTCCTCCCCCTCGTTAAATTAAATTAATCAGATACCTGGTTGAAAGTGAAATGCTGTGAACATCCCTGCATTAAATTAATGGTGGTGTAAGACAAATTCATCCCCTTAACAATTGTGTATTGCGCCATACTGTATTGTACCCATTCTGCAATCTGTTAAAGTTAGCAATCAATCAATGTATTACCATAGTGTCTTTATACCTTCATCACTGTAGGCTACCATAATACACCATAGTGTATTTATACCTTCACTGTACATAATAATACTACAACTCAAGAAGAATCAAGAGGTTTATTTGTCACATACATACAGTGAAATGCGGATTGATTGTGCAAAATACAATAAAAATAGGCATAGAAAAAAAGAATAGGTAACACAAGATATGCATGATAAAAAAAGATATGCCAAGTTCCTGAAAAACTGGTTCCTATGTACCAGGGTTCGAAATTAACGGGGGCTCGGGGCAAAATGCCCTTGAAAATGGACAAAATGCCCCCGAATATCAGTTAAGGGGGGCAGAAAATGCCCCCGACAGTTTACTAATTATATATATAATTATATATATGATCTACAGTGCGAGCATTTCCCTTGTATTTGGCCCTAATAATATGTGTGTGTGCGCCACCCGGAAAAATCATTTACTCGAGACGAGTGACGATTACAAAACAGCTCCGCTGTTATAATAGTCCCACATTACACAAGGCGCATAAACGTCCAATCACAGTAGCGCCCGAAAACAAAGTCACGGTACCGGCTTAGGCAAGTTATACATTCAGAATCAGACAACGCAAAAAAATCAGCCAGCCATGAAGCCCATTCATTTTTATTTTGAACAAAAGAGAGACGAGGAGAAAGAGAGGAATCCGGCTGACATGGCTTTTGAAGTGATATTCGCACGTGTTTTTGCGGGTCCAGTCCCCACGGTATGTTGACAGAATTCGCAAAACACCTTATCGACTGAAGCATAAAAGTCATTAGGATACTGCTCTGCTCTGAATTTAGGGCTTAGTGGGGAATTTCTTCCGACGTTAACGTTAACGACGCACCGAAGCAGCTAGACCATTTCTCAGTGTTGTGTGTAACACGCAGCGGTCCCCGCCTCCTCCCTCCTTGCAACAAACGTTCCACCCAAAAACGGAATTTCTATTTCATAATGAATTAAATAATTGTATAAAGAATTTTCAATGTTCTGTCATCTAATAATATATTCCATTACCTTTCCTATCTGTATCAAAGTCAAAATGTTGGTATCATAACAACACTACGAATGAATGAATGAATGAATGAAAACTTTATTAACAGATTGCAGAATGGGTACAGTGCAGTACAGCTCAATACATACAATTGTTAAGGGGATGCAGACCAGAGAAAGACTTTCGTCTTGTTTACACCAGGGTCCCCCATTTCCAATTCATCGTAATAACATACAACATACAAAAGCAGCTTGACAACCGATATCCTTTGCGTTTGATTGATTGAAAACTTTATTAACAGATTGCAGAATGGGTACAATACAGTACAGCTCAATACACACAAGTTAAGGGGATGCAGACCAGAGAAAGACTTTCGTCTTGTTTACATCAGGGTCCCCCATTTTCAATTCATAGTGTGCACACGCACAGTATAATAATGCATGAGATAAATAGTTAATAAACTCTGTGTTACTTGAACAATTTTCACTGTGCTCCTAAATTTCTTTGTGTGCTCCTAAATTTTTATTTAGATTTTATTTATTAACATTTTATTTAGGAGCACATGTGCTCCTTGGGAAAAAGGTTAGCGTAGAGCCCTATGGAGACATTAACATTACATTATCAAACATAGGGACGAAGACTGTAAAAAAAAGTGTCAACAATGTTTTATAATCCTTATGTTAATTTTCATCATAAAAATTCAGTGCCCCCGAAATACAAAAAAAGCCCCCGAAAATCAATTAAGGGGGGCAAAAAAAGCCCTTGAAAAAAAAAGTTAATTTCTAACCCTGCTATGTACACTACAATACAATTGTAACTCTTAATGTATCTAAACTATACAATACCTTCTTCTTTTAAAGTGACATTTTGTTTAAAGTGATCTGTACTGTACATTAGGGATGGGTACCGAATTCGGTACTTTTGAGGTACCGAACCGAAACACGTCGGTACTACCGAGTATCGAATCAAGTGAGATACAGAGAGAGAGAAAAAAATTACTTTTTGTACTTTTTTTTTTTTAAACTTTTTTTCTTTTCATGTCAACGTTCACACGCACAATATATGCTTAACTAGGATTTGACTTGATTCAACAACAAAGCAGTCGGAGCGCGTGAATATTTTAGGCAACCAACTTGTGTTCAGCGTTTCTCTGATTGGCCACTACGCCCATGTGACCGCGGCAGCGCGAGAGAGCGGCAGTGCGGAAATAGGCTGCATTCTATTGCCATTCTCTGCGACAAACTCTAACCTTAACCAACTCCGAAACCGCGCCTAAACTTAACCCTTCTAACCTTAACCAACTCCGAAACAATGCCTAACCTTAACCCTAACCTTAACCAACTCCGAAACAATGCCTAAACTTAACCATAACCTTAACTAACTCCGAAAGAATATTGCCATGCTCTAAGACAAACTCTAACCTTAACCAACTCTGAAACAGCGCCTAAATTTAACCCCTCTAACCTTAACCAACTCCGAAACAATGCCTAAACTGAACCCTAACCTTAACACTTTGGGTGCCGGAAAACGCTTTACAGCGTCATTCCCGGCCATGCTCAAGTTGCCGAAGGACGCTTTACAGCGTCTTTAATATCAATATTTCAAAAATCTGTGATCGGATTCATATTTCCCCTCCGCTGGCCTGAGATCCACCAGGAGGACCCACTGAGCTCTCTGGCGGTTCAGGAGCGCCATCTGGTGGCCGATCGGCACAATCGCCAAACAGGAAGTGCTGTGGAGGTTGTGCTGGTCGGCCATATTACTTCCGGGCACTCGGTTTGGCTCCCGGCACTCTGGCTCGTCACAATATATAGCGATCCATTGCCAATAACTCGATAAACAACATGATTTGGACGTATATAGTATTATACAAGCTGGAAATGGTTCATCAGGATAAACATCCCATAATCGAAAACGGTCTACACCACGCTGATCGTCCAACGGCGCGAGGAAGATCCGGTAAGATTCAGCGTTATTTTTGAACGTGTTCCATATAAACTGTTATGATGAACATATGACCCACACTAGATGAATGATATAACGCTGCCCACGGAATTATAAACGATCCCCCGCCCATCCGGTCATCATCAGATCATACGTAGATCATTCTAGAAGTACGTCCAATTGAAATTTTTTATATCGCCCCGATTGCCATTAAACTGTATTTCATCATCAATATAATGCATTTGGGGCTATAGATCACGTTCTGGAGAAAGCTGCAGAAAGAGATGAAAACATACTTATACATTAGACCATACTTTACTATGAATATGTGAATGAAAAAGTTTAACGTTGCTACACAATGAACAATACATATAGGACTTTGAATGGGCCCTAATAATGGCAATGTAGCAATAGAATTTAAAAAGTTATAGCCATGCAAAGAAGGGGTACTTCTCCATAGACAAATAGAGCTGGCAATCTATGGTATATCATGAATTTAACCCATGGCACCCAAAGTGTTACTCCGAAACAATGCCTAAACTTAACCGGCGAAAGAATGCACGTTAAAAGAATGCACGTTAAAAAAAAAGAAAAAAGAAATTGAAGGGATTCAAACTTGTTACCAACGCACCGCAGGATCCACAGCAAGGCGGCGAACCAGTTGAGCTAGCCGTCGATGTTAAAAGAGGGGGAATTACTGCTACATAATGCCGCTACCGCGTCGCCGCGGGGGCGTGGCTAGACGCAAGTTGGTTACCTTAAATAATTACGCAGTCGGCGCAATGGCAAGCCGAAAACTGTAGAAATTGTAGTTATTTGAAGTTTGGATATTTTTTTTCATGACTGAGGTAGGTAAATTAAATTTCTTGAGACTAAAGTACCGAAAAAAGGTACCGTTGGGTATAACCTCGCGTGTTATTGTGATGATGTCGCGCTGTCGGGAGTCGCGCTGTTTCTATGTAAACTCTGCGCGCAACGCGTCCAATAAATGCGTCTTTAACATGCTTTTATATCCTTATTTACTATATGCCCGCCGCGGTAGGAGTGATCTAATATGCATATTATTCGCGTGTTGTTGTGATGATGTCGCGCTGTCGGGAGTCGCGCTGTTTCTATGTAAACTCTGCGCGCAACGTGTCCAATAAATGGCGTCTTTAACATGCTTTTATATCCTTATTTACTATATGCCCGTTGCGGTTAATCACTGAGTGATCTAATATGCATATTATTCAGAGCGAGAGGGGGGGGGGATTGTGTTTCTCACATTGACGCTGTCTGTCTGTCGCGCGTCTACTGTGCCGAGTCAAGCGAGCACATTCAGCTGGGGACTAGAAAGGTGCGCTCAGTAGAGCACAGATGTCCGCTGCGGCAGCCAGAGAAAAGATGGAATTAATGTACTGTATGCATTCAGAAGTGCTGAATAAATGTTTTATGGACCCATAATAGTGATTATTTATTATTTAAGTTAAGTTTTGCCATAATCATATATTTTTCCATAATCATAATGTTCCACAACATTGGTAAAAAAAAAATCTATTCTATGAATCGCTTTCGGTTTTCGGCCAACTGTTTTCTATTTTCAGTATCTGTTTCGGCCAAGAATTTCCCATTCGGTGCATCCCTAATTAGTATTGTATATTACTATTGCACTTTACTGTTACATTTGCACTCTGGTTGGATGCCAAATGTCTTTGTTGTACTGTATAATGACAATACATTTTAATCTAATCTAATTGGACTGTTTTATCACTCTGGAATGGATGGCGGATACCACTTCATTCCCTGTGGGGGTCTCTTGCATCGACCAGGGACCTGTTGTAGGTATAGGTTGCAGACCTCGCATTGCTCAACACCTTCTGAGAAGGAGTGTATTTGTGAACATTTTTCATAGCTTCTATGCCTCGCCGATTGGTCATGATGACTGACGTCGCTTTTTCCTCCGTGTGCAACATTGAAATCAGCGTGGCATAATTTACAAAAAGCATAGAGTGTTGAAACGTTGCTTTTCGTGAGGTACGGGAACGTCTCCTCCCACTTGGCGAGAAATGTGCAGCTCTTCTTGGCTTTCTTAGCTGGTGGAACCGCACAATCCTCTCTCAAGTCCATCGTAGAATGTAATACATTTCGAGCTAAACCCCTCCTTTATCCAGATTCCGGTCGCTGTTCTTCTTCTTCGGGTCGCAACCGTCTTCCGGTCTGACTTCCTGTGCTAACGTTCTAATCTACACTGCTGCCACCTGTCATCACGGAGGGGAATTGCAGCCATTTTGTAAAGATTAATAAAAAAAAATTAAAATCCGTGAACGGGATGACGGCGGGAAGGAAGGTTGAAATTCGGGACAATCTCGGGAAAATCGGGATGGTTGACAGCCATGCCTTAAACGGATCTTTTTCAAGTTCCAAGTTTTTTTTTTTATCCACTTTTTCTCCCATTTTCTATATTTTCTCCCATCCCAATTTCGTATCATCCAATTCAACCCTCCCCTGTCACGAACGCTGTTTCTTGCCTCACACAAGCCGGCTGCAATGTGGACTAAGTCATACATAGCACAAGTCCCCTCCGGTACTTGAGGTAACAGCAGTCGCATCTTTTCACCTGCGCAGCCCGATCTCTCAGTGGCGAGGAGTAACGCGTGGGAGGCTCACGCTGCCCCCGACACTTCCTGATTCTACTGCGCAGGCGCACCAACCGACCTGTAGGAGTCGCTGTCCACAACGCCCGATCCCCACCCATCAGTTTCCCATCCCCTAATACGGCCAATGTGTATTAGTATGAACGACCAGCTAAACTGAAAGCAATGTGGAGCGCTGGGCTCGAACAGGCGAGCCCAGCGTCTCTGCATTTGTGGCGAGCGCCTTGCCCACTACGCCACGTAGCCGCCCAATTCAAGTTCCAAGTTTTAATACTCTTATCAACATGCGAGTCAACAAATGCTTGCTTTATGCAGCCATTTAACACAAAAGGATGACCCTCATGCATTGCAAATCTGCATCAAATTCAAAACAGAGTGATGCACAAAATAACTTAAAAGAAAATAATAATTTAAAACGATGAATAAAGTGTGCATGAAATAATAGGGTAAAGAAAACGTTAGGAACTTACATTCACCCACACAAGGGCTGAGTAATCACCCCCCCCCCCCCCTCTCACACTCTCCCAGCTCTCTTTCTCTCTTGCCCCTTCCTCATCTCTCTCACCCCCCTCTCTCTCTATATCACACACACACACACACACACACACACACACACACACACACACACACACACACACACACACACACACACACACACACACACACACACTTCAGAAACAAACATAGTATCAATGAGAGCATCAATAATACACCTGAGTGAAGTCTAAAGAAATAAAAAATAAAGTAAAATGTTTTCTTATTTTTTTCTTAAAAGTTAATTGTGAGTTAAAGGAAAACTCCAACATTTTGGGAAATTAGTTTATTTAACATCTTCCCTGGAGTTAGACAAGAAGATGCATACCTTTTTTGTCTCTGTGCACTAGTGATGTGCATCTCCTCACTGAGGCCGATGCGATGCACATCTTGATACGGTGCCAACGATACGATACATTAACGATACATTTGAAGCACCGGGCGATGCGATACGAGTCACCCCCTGTTGAGATACGATACGATTTGATACGATTTGATTCAACATAATGCTATTCGGGGCAATGCGATTCAACACGATGCAAAATAATGATAAAATGTTATGGTATGACAGAGGATTTGGTTGTATTCCTTATATGCAGCTTATATTATTATTAAAAATAAAATAATCTACTGTAAGACGATTTATATAAAAACTCTTGGGTGCCTAAGAAGACTTTTGCATAGTACTGTCTTTTCTATCCACTTTAACTATAGATAAATATAAATATAGATAGTGTACATGGCTACCATACAGTGTTATATTGGTAGACAGTTATGATTACAGTGTAAGGCAGTAGGAAGGTATAAATTGAGTGTTGTCAGCAGAGTTCAGAATTTGTACAGTATAGGCAGCAGAGTCTAGGGTATAGTTTGTACAGTATAGGCAGCAGAGTCTAGGGTATAGTTTGTACAGTATAGGCAGCAGAGTCTAGGGTATAGTTTGTACAGTATAGGCAGCAGAGTCTAGGGTATAGTTTGTACAGTATAGGCAGCAGAGCTTAGGGTATAGTTTGTATAGTATGGGCAACAATGCCTAGGGCAGTGGTTCTCAACCTTTTTACACCAAGTACTACCTGAGAACGTAGCTGGCTCTCCAAGTACCACCATATGACCGACGTTAAAATACAGTATTCAGCTATGCACAGTTCACGCAGGAGGCAAATGTATTCCTAATAACATTATTTATTGTTAACTTTTGTCAGCCACAGCCACAATGTACAAAGGGGTAGCACTAGAACTAGCAAACTCTTCCACACAATTCTCATACAATGCAAGGGGCATTGAGAACATAATAACTAACATTCAGAAAATGAACAACTGTATTTCAGCAAATGTACTTAATTCAAACACACACTCTCTCTCTCACGCTGGGAAATATAGTGTGAAATATAGCCCCAGTCAGGCCACTTTTTAAGCGAGGGGGTCTGGGGGGTCGCCCCCAAGGAATTTCTTTGTTACAAAGACTTAATTTCCTGTATTCTGGTGCAGGAATTTTTGAAAATTTACCCTTTAAATGCCAGCGTTTGTGATGGGCATCACAAATTATTGTAAAAAATAAAAATAAAAACAAAGGTAAATATCTTCAATATATCAAATGCAAAGTGGATTTTTCTGGGGGGGATTATTACAGCCTAGCATAATGTCAATGATTAGTAACAACACAGATTTTGATGTTTTTTATTTTTTTTGTAATGTCAGATTGAAAAAAATACTCACTCTTACCATTGGGGAACTAAATTGTCCTATTCAAAAACGTCATAAAATATGCTGAATTTTTTTTCCACTTTTTCTTTCATAAATCTTTTATTAACTCTTTCAGTGCCACGCCTGGTTTTCCGTTTTACCGCTTGAATGCCACCATTGGCGCCAATGTTAACGTTAATATCGCCTAATCTATGTTTTAAATTATGGCTATGTGTCTAATCTGCCCATCGCATTATCAAAGACTATTTTCCAGTCAGTGCTGTGAAGGCAGATTGTTTTTTTATCGCGTCGTTGCCGTTTCAGAGCAGTTAGAAAAGCCCCCGTTTTGATATAAAAAAACAGCTCATTCTGGAGCATTCTATGTAAATCGTCTTTTAGTGGAATATTCCACAACGTTGATATTCGTCGGCCTTTTTATGAATCGTTTTCAAATAAACGCTAGATGATCAATATTATACGTGCACGCACGCACATTACGGCCGCGCGCGGATAATCGCCTCGTTGATTTCCTCTCGGACTTTTACAGTGAAACCGAAAGAAGACATTTCACAAAACAGCTTATAACTTCATCAAACTTACTCTGATTATCCTACCACTGATAACATAGAGTCCTTACCTGACATCAGATGGTATCCAACTGGTATATTCCAATTCCTGATCACCATTCGAAAAAATCGATACGTGTATGGATCCAACGCGATACAGTAGAACTCCATGATCCGCGGGGATCTGAGGCTCCAGAATGAACTCTAGTAACCCCGGCTGGATCAGTGAACTGGAAAATGTGGAGTACCGGATTTTTTTCCCCATTCATTTTCATTGAGTCCATTCCAAAATCACTTATATCATCTGGGAGACGACAGGGGGCGCTTTTTTCCACAGTGATCGTCGGCGCCCCTCGGCTATACTCGGTAGGCTCGGGTGATGCAATAATTTTTCAGATCGCAAAAAAAAAAAAAAAATCCGAGAAATCTCGTGAGTGGCTAGCAACCACCTATAAAAAAACACGAGAAATCTCGTGAGTGGCACTGAAAGAGTTAAACTTCAGCCCATGATCATAACCACCACATATTCAATACATTTTCGAATTGTAACCCTTTAAATGTCAGTTTGTGTGATGGCATCACAAATTATTGTAAAAAAAACACAGAAAGTGAAATATTTTCAATATATCAAATGCAAAGTCGATTTTTCTGGGGGGGGGGGGGGTATTACAGGCTAGCATGTGTCAATGATTAGCAACAACACTGATTTTGATGGATTTTTAGTTTTTTGTAATGTCAGATTTAACAAGTCTTTTCAGAAAAGTGGGAGTATTTCATTTTTTATCTTACATTACAAAAAGACAAAACAAATTAAAATGGTTATGATCAGGGCTGAAGTTGAATACAATATTTATGACTGTTTAGACTGCATTACTCTGTCACATGATCTCCTGGTTGTTCCCCACTTAGGTTATCTAACTATCGCGCCACCACAACTAGCAACACTGGCCTGCTTCTAAGTTCAGTGGCCTGACTGCAAAAAAAAATATATATATATATATTATTAATTATATATATATATATATAAAAATATAACGTTTTTTTCAAGTACCACCAGTGGTACGCGTACCACAGGTTGAGAACCACTGGCCTAGGGTATATAGGCATGAATATATGCGGTATGCATTTTCACAATCACAATCACAATGTCCCTCTCTCCTCTCCTCCCCTGTCCCTCTCATCTCTCCTCCCCTGTCCCTCTCATCTCTCCTCCCCTGTCCCTCTCATCTCTCCTCTCCTGTCCCTCTCCTCCCCTGTCCCTCTCATCTCTCCTCCCCTGTCCCTCTCATCTCTCCTCCCCTGTCCCTCTCATCTCTCCTCCCCTGTCCCTCTCATCTCTCCTCCCCTGTCCCTCTCATCTCTCCTCTCCTGTCACTCTCTCCTCTCCTGTCACTCTCTCCTCTCCTGTCCCTCTCCTCTCCTGTCCCCCTCTCCTGTCCCTCTTTCCTCTCATCCCTCTCTCCTCTCCCATCCCTCTCTCCTCTCCTGTCCCCCTCTCCTCTCTCCTCTCCTCTCCTCTCCTGTCCCCCTCTCTCTCATCCCCTCTCCTCTCCTCTCCTCCCCTGTCCCTCTCCGCTCCCCCTCTCCTCTCCTGTCCCCCTCTCTCTCATCCCCTCTCCTCTCCTCCCCTGTCCCTCTCCTCTCCCCCTCTCCTCTCCTCTCCCATCCCCTCCTCTTCTCGCTCCAGATGTGCTGACCCCACAGTACCCCTGGCACTCCTCAGACATCTCTGTGGGCATGCTGCCCCCTCACCATGGCAACGACTTCAGCTTGGAGACCCCGGGTCACAACAAGGAGAACGAGGACGACGTGGAGGCCATGTCCACAGACTCCTCCAGCAGCAGCAGCGACTCGGACTGATTGTGTGTGTGCATGTGTGTGTGTGCGTGCCTGACTGAGTGTGTGTGTTTCCTCTATGGTTATGTGTGTGTGTGGAATAACTGTTAGGAATCGCAGGTATTATTGATACAGGTATAACCTGGACTGGCCTCTCCTGACACAATCCAAGGAAACTATAAAAGAAGGAAGGGTCATTGTGTCACTGTGTAGCGTGTGAACGCACATTGGTGCCAAGTGTTCAGTTTCGGCCGACATTGAGTTGAATGGGACCAGCCATCTCCTCGTTTATGTAATTTAAAACAGGTTATTACTTCAGATGTCAGAATCATCTGCAATCTGCATTATTAACTAGCTAACGTTTGATATATTGGTTGATGTATATATCGTCAGATAGCTTGTATATTTTTTTAATTATTATTTCCCATAGACCTCAATAGAACTGGCACCAAGCAGAGCGTTAGGACGCTGGCATTCTGACGTGATGACCCTTCCTTTTATAGTTTCCTTGACGCAATATAAACTGAACTCGTCTGTCTATTCTAGTGGTTCTCAAACGTTTGGTGCCATGGCACACTTTAAAGGGATAGTTTGGATTATTTTTTAGTTTTACATGAAGTGGTATGAAATATTAGCAGTGTAATGAATGCATAACCATTAGCTTGCTTAGAGTCCTGTGGTGCGCGTTCTGGATGGGTTCAGAGCCCGACTGACATGATCTTTTGGAACTAGCCCCAGTGCTACACTACTTAAAAAAATAATAATAATTATAATAATTATACCACTTCATATATATACAAAACATTCATGCTATCCCTTTTAAGGCTCAATCCATGATCCAAAGATAAACAAATGGGTTGCCCCGTACCATAAATTGGAATGGAGACGTGTTGTATTCGCTAGTTGGTTGATTCATGACTAACACTCTGTAAATATGTATTTTTTTTGTATTGTATTTGCTGTATTTTGGGGCTGTAATGATTTTGTGTTGGTAATATCTATCAATCTGATGATTGATGGGTTAAAAAAAAAGCACAATTTCCTTCTACAAGTCAAACTCTTCAAGAGTATCGAGTATACCTCACACTCGTATGGGCAAAAATAATCTGGATTGGGGCTTTAAGTGAAACAATAGAATTCCATGGCAAATAAAATTCAAAATGGTTTGAAAACTACACATTAAAGCATCATGTTATCTTGTGAACGGGCCAACATACACACCTAGCTTCTGGACTCTGTGCATCTTGTGTTTAAAGAAACACTCCCAATATTTTGGAAAATATACTTAAATACAAATGGATATCAATTGAATCTCTGTGTGTCCAGTACAGAGAGGCCCGTGTCCATCCTAGCCTAGCTTAGCACAATGACTGGAAGCAGGGGGGAGCAGCTAGCCTAGTTCTGTGAAGAAGTGAAGAAATGCAATTCTAAAACAAAGTCTGATTTACACATTGTATCATTGTGTATTTGATACATGTAGAAATAACAATGTAAAAACAACATTTTCGAGGTAGATTGGAGCCATCTTCTTAATGAACAACCACTTCTCAGCATCTTAAAGGTCCTGCTGTAGCTCCCAACCAGACTCGCTATCCTACTGCCAACATTGAATTACATTGAGGAATGAGATGATGAGAATGACCAAGATCCAGAACCGTAACTGGTTTGGAAGCGTTAAACAGACTGGGCCAGAGGTACAGGTACATAAGATGGTTATGGAGTTGTTGGAAGATGTATTTCTTCACTTTAGCCAGGCTAACCGCTTCCCCCTGCTTCCAGCCATTGTGCTAAGCTAGGCTAGCATACACCGAAGTACCGAACCCCTCTGGCGAATAAAAATGTATTTTCTAAAATGTTGGGGGAGTGTTCCTTTTTAAGTTTCATAAGTGTATTATTGGATTGAACTTTAATTTGGTTCATGTAGTAATATTTTGCTGTGGATTTTCTTTACATTTTAAGCAAAACTTCCACGAACACCCGAGCTTGCCGGATGGCACACCGGTAAGCCTTGTCCTAGACGAGAACCACTGGTCTACTGGACATGTTGACCAGTCGCACACATTTGAGAAATTGCATTGTTGCGCGAATAGTAGTGTACGTATTGTAAGAAAACACGTGTTGATACCCTGACCTCTTGATCCTTTCAAACGCAGTTCTCATAATAATTCTTCTCAGATTGATGTATTTTCCAGCTGACATTTTGTTTATGGAGTCAGGTGATGGATGTTGGAAGGTGAACGTCACAGTTCATGTGCTTTATTTCAAATGGGAATGGAGATATATCTCAATGTGTCTCTTGTTTGAATGTCTCTTGTCCATCCTGTGTCTGAACGTATCTCAGTGCATGACTTTGTTCATTTTTCATCATTCCCATGTTATGTAACTTCTCATTTACAGACAAAATTAATGGACAACTTGTTATTTTCCACTTCCCTCTCTGTGTAAATAGGTCTGTACATACTGTAGGTTCACAGCCTTGTAAATAAATTACTGTTTTGAATAGATTTTTTATCTGCTCGTTTTATTTAAACCACTAGAACTCATTTGAAAGATTGTTCAAGGTCTACTTTCATTGATCTTGTATTTTGAATTGACGAGATGATTGCCTGTGGTGTCTTGGAGCTGGGGATTAGTGGTCACTGCCATGTGGCATGTGTCAGAAGTGTGTGATTGGAGAAGACTAGGTCTCACACGGTAATGAGAAACCTTAAACATTTTAATGAGCACATTCTTTAACATATTTTACATGGTGACTTGTATGAAATTTCCGGATGATCAGCTGGCACTGGACCTTTTTACAGAAACATTTATTTCAATTGAAACTCAAACTCAAAAGAAAGTCTGAATAAAGGACGGAGTAACTCCCTGGTTCTCACACAAGCTATTGTCAGAGGTTGACCACACCTTCCTGCCATTGACTTATTTTTGGCGACTGAACTACTCATTTTGCCCCAGGATGTCTGTAGCCCTAGAGAGAACATCGACATTGACTGTGATTACGTTAACATGGGACAGCTGGAGTTGGGAACTTGGACTAATTGGAGGCTTCAGGCCTTATTTTCTTCACATGGATTGGTTGGTGTATTTTTTTGCCTGATTCTCTCCCATCCATTTTTAGATTAGATTAGTTAAAGGTGCTATAGATAACATTCAGCCACTAGAGCTCCAGCATGTCATTTATCCAATCAGGTGCCTTCCACGTGAAGAAATTGTAAGTAGTATAGGAGCCAAAGCACTCATGAGTTATACCTTATTTCTATTGGCTTAGTTGCCTACACTGTTAACTTTTTTTTTTTTTTTTAACTTCATTTTTTTAGCGTTTATCGCTTTTCTGGTCAAGCATGACCGACAGATGCAGGGTGAAACGGGAGGGAGAACAGGGGAAGACATTCGGCAAATGACGGCGGGTCCGGGAATCGAACTCGGAGTCAACCAGATCCGTGACGCAGCACGGTATTCCCCGACGCTTTCGCGTCGAGGTACATGGTGAGCTACTGTTAACCTTTGAGAGCCAGCCGTGTTTGCCTTTTTACCCCCTTGAATGCCCAAATCCACTCCAATGTTAACGTTAATATCGCCTAATCTATGTTTTAAATTATGGCTATGTGTCTAATCTGCCCGTCGCTTATCAAAGACTCATTTTCCAGTCAACATTGTCAAAGCAGATTGTTTTTTTATCGCTTCATTTCAGTTTGATAGCATTTTGAAAATCACTCGTTTTCGCGGAAAAAACAACACATTCTATGATAATCGTCTTTTACTGGAATATTCTAGAACGTTGTCATTTGTCGGCCTATTTATGAATCGTTTTCAAATAAACGCTAGATAATCGATAGTATATGTGTGCGCACGCACGCTCGTGCCGCGCGCTGATAATCGCTGCTCTTATTTCCTGATGGCTTTTACAGTCAAAACCATATCACATATAGGGGAAACGCTTATATATCCGTGAAAACTAGTCTGATTATCCTAAGACTGATAACATAGATTCCTTACCTGAGATCAGATGGTATCCAAATGGTTTATTCCAATTTCCGATCGCCATTCGAAAAAATCGCTCATTTGATTCATCCATCATGTATACAGTAAAACACATATTCGCCGCGGCACCAAGGCTCCAGAATGAACTCTGGTAGACCCCGGTTACATCAGTGAGAAGTAAAATGTGGAGTCAGAAATCCTTTCTCCCATTCACTTTCATTGAGTCCAATCCAAAAGGGTGATTTACCATCTGGGAGACGATAGGGGGCGCTTTTTTCACATCTGAGCGCCTGGGGTGACTGGATCTCCAACGGTAGGCTCGCTTGATGCAATATGATTTCAGATCGCTCATAAACATTTTTTAAAAGAAAAACGAGTATTCTCGTGATGGGCATTCAACCCGCGGGGGGTAAGAAATCTCGGGCGTGGCATCCAAAGTGTTAAAGCCTACATTTCAGAATACAATGGGGCTTAGCTGTATATTTAGGTTATTGTATTATATGAATGTTTATATGTTTATTTTTATAACCTTACATTGAAACGGCATTAGGAATATTGATTGGATTTAGATAAATTCATTGAACCGTCTTATTTGTCATAATCAAACATTCTAGAACATTTGTGATGTCACAGTATGATGTCATAATCAATCATTCTATATTCAACAATTCTCTCAGAAGATCTCATTGCGCATCTTGAAACAGTACTGAACAGTACTGAACAGATAGACTAAACAACATAGATTGAAGCCTGCATTTCTAGACCCGGGTGCCTTGCCTACCGTTTTGCTGTGGAAAGAGCCGGCAAGTTGATATTTACGGCTTTCAGGTGAGGAGGAATTTTGTCATGTGTCGAGTCGGCTGTGATTTTGGAGACTGGGAAAATACAGTTTTCTTACCTTGTAGTAGTGACGTGAATATTTCGTGGCAGTAAACAGCCAAACAAGTTTTAGTTTAGGAAAATAGCTTTAGGATCACTTCTGTAAAGAAAGACTTTGCTGTGGAAGAGAAATAAACCATTTGGATATCTTTGTTTTACACCGGAGCGGCTGTGGACATTATTTTTCTTTATCAATGAACGTACTACTCACGAGTAAGCAACTTTAACCAAGAGTGGACCGTCGGCCCTCATAAGTAGAGAGGGGATACATGCATGCAACATATAAACAACAACATTAATTTAGGATCTGCACACATTTTCTTAAATGATAAATTAATAATTATTTGTGGGGGGAAAGCAATACATTCTGGATGTATTATTCTTTTTTATTATTACATAAAAATGTGACTTCTACCACCTTTTGAAGGAAAATAATATGAGAAAGGGTAGCACCGGTTAGCTTACTTCCTGTTTGGACAGAGATGTCGGCTCAAACAAGGGACTAAACACATTTCGCACAACAATGTGGAACGCCCTACCCACAGCCGTAAAATAATGTGAATCCCTACCCACCTTCAAAACTGCTCTCAAAGAGCACCTACGGGTGGCTGCAATTAGAAACTGGCCCGGTAAATGTCCAACCCCCTCCAATATACAGTTTATTCCGCTTCGAATGTATATATATATTTTTTTATGATCTCTTTCTCTTAAACAGTACTGTATATTTGTATGTCATAAATGTCTTGATGAAACAGTACTGTATATCTGTATGTCATGTATGTCATAAATGTCTTGATGAATTGAAAATGTGGGACCCTGATGTAAACAAGACGAAAGTCTTTCTGGTCTGCATCCTCTTAACTCATTCTGCGCCATCGCTTAATCCACGAGATGGCGCTAGAACGCCACCGCTGTAAGTCAATGGGGGGACTGCGAGATTTGCGAGTCCTTAAAATATATCTTAAATTATAGCTATGGGTCTAATACACCCGTCGATTATCAGTGAGTTGCTTCTAGTCAACATGTACAAAACGGATTGTTTTTTCATCGGTACATTTCCGTTTTATAGCCTTTTGAATATGAGTATAGTTTGGGTGCTTCTGTGTAATTCCAGAGAAAGACGCGATAATAGCGTTTTAGTGGAATACACTAAACACGTTGTAATTTTTCGCCTGATTATCAAATCTTCCTGAAATCAACACTAGATCATCATTATTATCCTTCCTCGTGCGCAATGTGGTTTAGACCGGCGTGCCCCCCCCCCCCCCCCCCCCGCGCGCTGCCATCAACGGCACACAGCCACACATACACACACAGAGACAGCGTTGATCGGGGTAGAAGTAAATATCAGATCAACGATCAAATGTATATATAGTGTTCTTACCTTGTATCTGATGTAATGCAAAAGAAATAATCCAATTATCTGATCGCCATTCCAAATACTGCTCATGGAGGTCCGTACCACATTACCGACCGTTTCACAATGACGGGCGGGCGGGGTTACTGTTCCAATGCATCGGTGTATCTGCCTACCTCACCTGAGCACCTAAACCCCGCCCGCCCGCACGGCTCGGATCGTCCCAGAAAAGAAACTACACCATTCCCAGTGGAGTGCAATACCCGCTGGAAGGCGTAGGCGGCGGTATTTGCCCTTTTGCGAGCTCAGACCCATTCCCAACGATAACATCAGGCTGGATGGATGAAAATGAATGGGTATCGCTAATAAAAGAAATAACGATTAAAACCCGACTATACTCGTGATTGGCGCTCAAGCGATGGCGAGTTAACCCGACTATCATCGTGACTGGCGCTGAATGAGTTAACAGCCGTATTGTGTTGTATGAATGAATGAATGAATGATTTAATGAAAACTTTATTTAACAGATTGCAGAATGGGTACAGTACAGTACGGCTCAATACACACAATTGTTAAGGGGATGCAGACCAGAGAAAGACGTTTGTCTTGTTTACATCAGGGTCCCCCCCATTGTACCCATTCTGCAATATGTTCATAAAGTTTTCAATCAATCAATGTTTTGACAGTGCCTGTAGCCGGTCACTACGCATGCGCAGAAACTACTCGGCTCTAGAGAGGCAGACATGGCGACGTCCCTGATTTGTGGCCGTTTGTCGGCGAGCCTGAGAAACCCAGGGGCCAGGAGCACACTTAACACCGCGAAGAAGGTAAGTGTGTGTCTACAATTAATGTCAAGGACTCGTGCTTTCAGTTGGTGTGTAAAGTATTGCGCTAGACCATCTCCAAAAGCGAGAAATCTCCCGAAAACAGACAGGGTCAAATGTGACATTAGCCTGTTCTCCATCCAGCTGCTATGCTAACTAGCAGGGAGCTAACTGACGTTAGCATGCTGTGCTGCTGTCACTGTTCAGATACATGCACCTGCAATACGTGCAAACATATCTTATCACTTATCAGGTGCATATCTTTGTCAAGAAGTGCTTATGCGTGAAATATTTGGAGATTTTCGCACTAAATGCGTTTGTCTGTCAAAACCAAACCGTTCCCTCAGTGACCTCCAACAGCTGCGAGGCACAACAGCAGCTCCAGTAACTAGACTAGAGGATCTGTGTCTCCATTCTCTCTCTCTTCCCCACATTTGGAAAGTGTTCCCACTTTATCTTCCTCTGTGATATTAAAGAAAGGCTTTCATCACAGACTCAGGCATGTAAATTCCCAACCTGTATCACAGTTTGGCTTGAATAACACCACACTGACAAATGTGTTTTTCATTGATTGATTGAAAACTTTAACAGATTGCAGAATGGGTACAATACAGTACGGCTCAATACACACAATTGTTAAGGGGATGCAGACCAGAGAGAGTTTCGTTTACATCAGGGTCCCCCCATTTCAATTCATCATATCATGTGATATGACACACACGACATACAGATAGACAGTAGGCTACTGCTACATCTATACATTTATGACATACCAGATTTGCAAATACAGTACTGTTTCTGATACAAAAAGAGTCCAGAAAAGAGAGTATATACATTTGATGTAGAAACTGTACATTGGACGGGGTTGGGTAGTTGGGGTTTGGTTTGGTTTGGGTGGGGGTTGAGTTCAAGCCAATAACTCTGGAGACATCTCCTCCAGTTGACTTTTTTGCAGTGATTCAGTGTTTCTCCAAATGTTTGGTGTGTCCAAATCAAATTCACATTGATTACATTACAAATGGACTCGCTAACATTCCATATCTGTTGAACTATCATTGAGGAAAAGCGGTTAAAAGAAACCCATGGTCAGAATAGTCACCCACCTATTCGCTCAGGCCGACATTTAATGTAGGGCTGAATGAATGAATGAAAACTTTATTTAACAGATTGCAGAATGGGTACAATACAGTACGGCTCAATACATACAATTGTTAAGGGGATGCAGACCTGAGAAAGACGTTTGTCTCGTTTCCATCAGGGTCCCCCATTTTCAATACATTTATGACATACCGGTACACAACATACATGACATTTATGGCATAGGGACATATAGGTATTTAGTACTGATACATTTGTGACATAACGGTATTCAAATATACAGTACTGTTACCCCTAGATCCTGACAGAGTATATACATATGATGGGGAGGGGACTGTACATTAGGAGGGGGTGGGTGGGTGGGAGAGAAATATACATACGGCGGGGAGGGAATATATACATGCGGTGGGGAGGAGACTGTCTATTAGGAGGTGGTGGGGGTTTTGGGCATTTACGGTGGCCAGTTTCGAATTGCAGCCTCCCGTAGGTGCTCTTTAAGAGCGGTTTTGAATGTGGGCAGGGATTCACATTCCTTTACAGCTTTGAAGCTCCAATCACTGCCATGGTAAATAATCAATGAATGTCACTATTCCAGGGTTTTGTTTTTGGTAGTGCATTTCTTTTACGCCTCAAAGAATTTTGCTTATGGGGCGGCTGAGTGGCGCAGTGGGCAAGGCGCTTGCCACTAACGCAAGAGATGCTGGTATCGAGCCCAGCTCTCGGCGTTGCTACCGGCCTGGCTGGCCGTCATACTAACTAGGGGTGCACGATATTGATTTTTTGACCCCGATATCGATACCGATAATTTTCTGCTCCTCAAGGTCGATACTGATACCGATAACCGATATATATTTATTGTATTATAATTGTTTTCCTTTTATGTATATTCCTGTAGTTTTGACCTAACCAGATTTATCATGACATGAGCGTTACTACTATGAACAAAACAAAGCCAAGAGAACAGTTTTGACTCTTCAAATAAAGTGACTATATTTATTTCTCCAAATAAATATAATTTGAGTCGATCACAAAATTCACAATCCGTCAATGTCATTAACAATGTGTTTCCCTGAACAATGAGTGAACTAAAAACCAACAGGTATTGTGCTTTGTCAGTAGGGATGGGTACTGGTACCTGTGAATCGATACCGGTACCCAACGGTACCTTTTTCGGTACTTTAGTCTCTAAAAAATCTACCTACCTCAGTTGTAAAAAAAAAAAAAAAAAATCCAAACTTCAAATAACCACATTTTCGACAGTTTTCGGCTTGCCATTGCCCTGACTGCTTTGTTGTTGAATCAAGTCAAATCATAAGTAAGCATATATTGTGCGTGTGAACGAAGACATTTTTTTAAATTTTTTATTATTGGAGCTATCAATATTTTTATCGGGATGACGTCATAATAGCAGATATCGACCCGATAATTATCGTGCATCCCTAATACTAACACAATTGGCAGTGTTAGAGGGTGGGAAAGCCGGTGGGGTGGGGATTGGACGTTGTGGACAGCGACTCCTACAGGTCGGTTGGGTGACGCCGGTGCGGCGGAAGCAGGAAGTAGTGGGGGCAGCGTGAGCCTCCCACGCGTTACTCCTCGCCACTGAGAGTTCGAGCTGCTGCTGTGAAAAGATGCGACAGGCTGCCTCCTTGTGTACCGGAGGGGGACACGTGATGCAAGGCTTCTATCCTCACTACAGCCAACCAGTGGGAGGCATAGTCTAGCAACGTTCAAGACAGGGGAGGGAATACTTGGAAATATGAAATTTGGATGGGAGAAAAATAGAAAAATGGGGAGAAAAAGTGGATAAAAAAATTAAAAGATTTCGCTTACATAACATAAGCACAAGAAATAATGCCTCCATAAGCATAAACATGGTAAACGGGACAGTCCATACATTTACTGAGTGAAATATTTAAATCAAACTGTGTATTCCCCATTTGCATGGGGAACTCCAGGAACCCCCTCATTTAGGACCCCACATTGAGAACCATTAGCACAACCCTCAGAGGTTGCTTTTAATATTTTATTTATTATTATTAAAAATGTTTATGTGTATTCATTCTGTTTAAACCAATGGGGGTTTTCTTCACAGTTGCAGATAAAGATTAGGCTACACTAATATTATAGTATTATACTATTATAGTATATGACTCGTCATAAAAATTGTAATAAAACATTTATCATAAACATCATATCTGCATCCGCTTGGCACTCGGCGCTCCATCAAGACGTCACCATCACTTTCGTACCAACCGTGCCCTTATTGGATTATTTATGTTGACGAAACTGACTAGTTATATTCATTAAAGAAAGTTAATAAAAAAAAAAAAAATACTAATTTAATCAGATTAATCACTTTATTCAAATTGAGGATCTTGTTTGAGGATTTCTTTAAAAAAAATGTATTTATGATTACATCATAAAATATGACAGACATTCGAAGCTTCATTTGAAAACTTCAATAGAAGCTTTGAATGTAAAAAAAATGACATTTGTTACAGCGCTAGAAAATAATAAGAGAAAAGGTAGCACTGGTTAGTTTACTTCCTGTTTGGACAGAGATGTTCGACATTCCATTTCTCTGTACATCTCCATCAGCTCCCATTCTATCATTCTATCTTTCTGTGCGTCTCCATCGCTAAATACCATCTCGACGTACCATATCCATACCTTCTCTACATACATCTCTACATACCATCTCTATATACAGTATATCTCTACATACATCTCTCCATACCCTCTCTACATCTCTACATACCATCTCTCTACATACCATCTCTCTACATACCATCTCTACATACCATCTCTACATCTCTACATACCATCTCTACATACCATCTCTCTACATACCATCTCTACATACCATCTCTACATCTCTACATACCATCTCTCTACATACCATCTCTACATCTCTACATACCATCTCTCTACATACCATCTCTCTACATACCATCTCTACATACCATCTCTACATCTCTACATACCATCTCTCTACATACCATCTCTACATACCATCTCTCTCTACATACCATCTCTACATACCATCTCTCTCTACATACCATCTCTACATACCATCTCTACATACCATCTCTCTCTACATACCATCTCTACATACATCTCTCCATACCATCTCTCTCTACATACCATCTCTCTCTACATACATCTCTCCATACCATCTCTCTCTACATACCATCTCTACATACCATCTCTACATACCATCTCTCTCTACATACCATCTCTACATACATCTCTCCATACCATCTCTCTCTACATACATCTCTCCATACCATCTCTCTCTACATACCATCTCTCTACATACCATCTCTCTACATACCATCTCTCTACATACCATCTCTACATACCATCTCTCTCTACATACCATCTCTCTACATACCATCTCTCTCTACATACCATCTCTCTACATACCATCTCTCTACATACCATCTCTCTACATACCATCTCTACATACCATCTCTCTCTACATACCATCTCTACATACCATCTCTCTACATACCATCTCTCTACATACCATCTCTCTCTACATACCATCTCTCTCTACATACCATCTCTCTACATACCATCTCTACATACCATCTCTCTACATACCATCTCTCTCTCCATACCATCTCTACATACCATCTCTCTCTACATACCATCTCTACATACCATCTCTCTCTACATACCATCTCTACATACCATCTCTCTACATACCATCTCTACATACCATCTCTCTACATACCATCTCTCTACATACCATCTCTCTCTACATACCATCTCTCTCTACATACCATCTCTCTACATACCATCTCTCTCCATACCATCTCTACATACCATCTCTCTCTACATACCATCTCTACATACCATCTCTCTCTACATACCATCTCTACATACCATCTCTACATACCATCTCTCTCTACATACCATCTCTCTACATACCATCTCTCTCTACATACCATCTCTACATACCATCTCTCTACATACCATCTCTCTACATACCATCTCTACATACCATCTCTCTACATACCATCTCTCTCTACATACCATCTCTCTACATACCATCTCTCTCTACATACCATCTCTCTCTACATACCATCTCTCTACATACCATCTCTCTACATACCATCTCTCTCTACATACCATCTCTCTACATACCATCTCTCTACATACCATCTCTCTACATACCATCTCTACATACCATCTCTCTCTACATACCATCTCTACATACCATCTCTCTACATACCATCTCTCTCTACATACCATCTCTCTCTACATACCATCTCTCTCTACATACCATCTCTCTACATACCATCTCTCTCTCCATACCATCTCTCTCTACATACCATCTCTCTCTACATACCATCTCTCTACATACCATCTCTACATACCATCTCTCTACATACCATCTCTCTCTCCATACCATCTCTCTCTACATACCATCTCTACATACCATCTCTCTCTACATACCATCTCTACATACCATCTCTCTACATACCATCTCTACATACCATCTCTACATACCATCTCTCTACATACCATCTCTCTCTACATACCATCTCTCTACATACCATCTCTACATACCATCTCTCTACATACCATCTCTACATACCATCTCTCTACATACCATCTCTCTCTACATACCATCTCTCTCTACATACCATCTCTACATACCATCTCTCTCTACATACCATCTCTACATACCATCTCTCTCTACATACCATCTCTCTCTACATACCATCTCTCTCTACATACCATCTCTACATACCATCTCTCTCTACATACCATCTCTACATACCATCTCTCTACATACCATCTCTACATACCATCTCTCTCTACATACCATCTCTACATACCATCTCTCTACATACCATCTCTCTCTACATACCATCTCTACATACCATCTCTCTACATACCATCTCTCTACATACCATCTCTCTACATACCATCTCTCTACATACCATCTCTCTCTACATACCATCTCTCTCTACATACCATCTCTCTCTACATACCATCTCTCTCTACATACCATCTCTCTCTACATACCATCTCTACATACCATCTCTCTACATACCATCTCTACATACCATCTCTCTCTACATACCATCTCTACATACCATCTCTACATACCATCTCTCTCTACATACCATCTCTCTACATACCATCTCTACATACCATCTCTCTCTACATACCATCTCTCTCTACATACCATCTCTCTCTACATACCATCTCTCTCTACATACCATCTCTCTCTACATACCATCTCTCTACATACCATCTCTCTCTACATACCATCTCTCTCTACATACCATCTCTCTACATACCATCTCTCTCTACATACCATCTCTACATACCATCTCTCTACATACCATCTCTACATACCATCTCTCTCTACATACATCTCTACATACCATCTCTCTCTACATACCTAACATCTCTCTACATACCATCTCTACATACCATCTCTCTCTACATACATCTCTACATACCATCTCTACATACCATCTATCTACATACATACCATCTCTTTCCATACCATAAATCTACATACCTAACATCTCTCTACATACCATCTCTCTACATACCATCTCTCTCTACATACCATCTCTCTCTACATACCATCTCTACATACCATCTCTACATACCATCTCTCTACATACCATCTCTCTACATACCATCTCTCTCTACATACCATCTCTACATACCATCTCTACATACCATCTATCTACATACATACCATCTCTTTCCATACCATAAATCTACATACCTAACATCTCTCTACATACCATCTCTACATACCATCTCTCTACATACCATCTCTCTCTACATACCATCTCTTTCCATACCATAAATCTACATACCTAACATCTCTCTACATACCATCTCTACATACCATCTCTCTACATACCATCTCTCTCCATACCATCTCTACATACCATCTCTCTCTACATACCATCTCTCTACATACCATCTCTCTACATACCATCTCTCTCTACATACCATCTCTCTCTACATACCATCTCTCTACATACCATCTCTACATACCATCTCTCTCTACATACCATCTCTACATACCATCTCTCTCTACATACCATCTCTCTACATACCATCTCTCTACATACCATCTCTCTCTACATACCATCTCTCTCTACATACCATCTCTCTACATACCATCTCTCTACATACATCTCTCCATACCATCTCTCTCTACATACATCTCTCTACATACCATCTCTCTCTACATACATCTCTCCATACCATCTCTCTCTACATACATCTCTCCATACCATCTCTCTCTACATACCATCTCTCTCTACATACCATCTCTCTCTACATACCATCTCTACATACCATCTCTCTACATACCATCTCTCTCTACATACCATCTCTACATACCATCTCTCTACATACCATCTCTACATACCATCTCTCTACATACCATCTCTCTCTACATACATCTCTCCATACCATCTCTCTCTACATACCATCTCTCTACATACCATCTCTTTCTACATACCATCTCTACATACCATCTCTCTCTACATACCATCTCTACATACCATCTCTCTCTACATACCATCTCTCTACATACCATCTCTACATACCATCTCTCTCTACATACCATCTCTCTACATACCATCTCTACATACCATCTCTCTCTACATACCATCTCTCTACATACCATCTCTCTACATACCATCTCTTTCTACATACCATCTCTACATACCATCTCTCTCTACATACCATCTCTACATACCATCTCTCTCTACATACCATCTCTCTCTACATACCATCTCTACATACCATCTCTCTCTACATACCATCTCTCTCTACATACCATCTCTCTCTACATACCATCTCTACATACCATCTCTCTCTACATACCATCTCTCTCTACATACCATCTCTACATACCATCTCTCTACATACCATCTCTACATACCATCTCTCTACATACCATCTCTCTCTACATACCATCTCTACATACCATCTCTCTACATACCATCTCTACATACCATCTCTCTACATACATCTCTCCATACCATCTCTCTCTACATACCATCTCTCTACATACCATCTCTCTACATACCATCTCTCTACATACCATCTCTCTACATACATCTCTCCATACCATCTCTCTCTACATACCATCTCTCTACATACCATCTCTTTCTACATACCATCTCTACATACCATCTCTTTCTACATACCATCTCTACATACCATCTCTCTCTACATACCATCTCTACATACCATCTCTCTCTACATACCATCTCTCTACATACCATCTCTACATACCATCTCTTTCTACATACCATCTCTACATACCATCTCTCTCTACATACCATCTCTCTCTACATACCATCTCTCTCTACATACCATCTCTCCATACCATCTATCTACATACATACCATCTCTTTCCATACCATAAATCTACATACCTAACATCTCTCTCCATACCACATATCCATACCATCTATCTGTACCACCTCCCCATACCATCTATCTGTACCATAAGGCTGAGACGATATGCCATTTGGAAGAATCGATAAATCGGGACAAAATTATTGATACATATCGATTTATTTTATTATTATTATTTAAAAAATATATACATATATAAAAAAAATTATACCATATCTCTCGATACCATCTCAATCCGCTTCCATTCAGATTCTAATTAGTGAGGATGAGAAGTAGCAGACATACTGTAGGCTACCAAGCAAGTGATGGTGAAGCCTACTGTCCACCAGTGAGACATCATCCATGATGGTGAAGCCTACTGTCCACCAGTGAGACATCATCCATGATGGTGAATTCTACTGTCAACCAGTTTCATATCCTCTATTACATTTCCAGTGTTGACACAGCTGGCTTCCTCCATTGCCTCAGCCTGTTTATAAAAAAAGCTGCAAGCTTTAGTTGCTTGCACAATGCTTTTGTTTTTGTGCATGAGCATTTTGCCACTGTTTTAACTAGGCATGCACTGCTAATGTTTTTTTGCTGCCAATACCAATCGCCCCTCTATGAACCATATTGGCCGACTGCCGACACTGATAGTTCTCTTGGTTTGTTCTAGCAGCTGGTATAGCATTATTATAAGTCAGTTAACTTACACTGTAGATGGCATTTGTTACATCTGTCTCAGACACTCATAATAATTCTACACCGCTGGCATGTTTTAGATTAGTTAGCAACATGTGACTATGACACAAACACAGCTAAGAATTGGCTCACGTTTTTTTGTGCATAAGCATTATCGGAATTCCCCAATCTTTACACTGAATATCTGCCGATAATGATCGACGGCCAATCGATTGGGGCATCCCTCGTTTTAACCATAATCCCTTGCCCTAGTTTTACCCGTAATCCCTTTCACTGTACTGTAAAGTGTTGTGCTTGTGTATGGGCTAGTTGTACAGCATGGTATGCATGGCTTCCAAATACTATTGCATGAGCCTTTTGGTTACATGTCATGTTTACAAGGATACTTTACTCAGGCATGTTGAAGGGCAGGGAGTGGATTGTTTAGCTTACAAAAATAAATGCCAGCAGAGGAGGTCATATTTCAGCAGCGTCTTACCTCTACTGCTAGGTGCATATAACACACTGCAACACTGACTTCACTGGTTCTCAAGCTGGGGTCCTTGATAGGGTTCCAGAGAGTCCCCAGAAAGATGGGTAATCGTTTAATTTCACTTTTATTTCATTGACTAGAAGTTCTTTCATCGTTGCCCAGTAATTGTCATTACCTCTTAGTTTTAGATCACTTGGAGATTCATAGGTGTGATATTCAATGTCCATGTAGGAAATATCCTGCAGCTGACTTGGGGAGAAACGGGCCTGAAAACGGATCAGACCTAACTTTTCACAGTGGTGTTGTGAACCCTCAATGGTGGCCAGTGTTGGAATTGGAAAAGCAATTGCTTGACTTAACGCGATGCACTAACAAAACAAACGATTCAAACGATGTAAGCGTCCTGCCGACAGTTTTTATACAGGACAGTTTTTATACAGGACAGTTTTTATACAGGACAGTTTTTATACAGGACAGTTTTTATACAGGACAAATACAATGGCGGTCGATAGGAACCGTGTCTGTGTTTCCCCCAAAAGTATGCGTGGCTGACTGTGAAAAAGGCTAAAGTACTCTGATGTGCCGGTCGGATCTATAAGAACTTGGTGTTTGTGTCAAGGTCAACTTTATTTATATAGCACATTTAAAACCAACCGAAGTTGCACAAAAGTGCTTTACAATATAAAAACAGAGAAATACAAAAAATACAGTATACACAAAATCAAAAGCTACAATACATTAAAACAGTCACGACATGACCGGGGAATGGGATGTATGGCTTACCAAGCCTCAAAAAGCCAATGAAAACAGGTGAGTCTTCAGCTGTGCTTTAAAAATCTCTAGTCTGGGCAGACCTCATTTGCAGTGCCGGAAGACTGTTCCACAATTTAGGGGCAGCCACCGCAAAAGCTTGTCGCCTTTTGTTTTGGGACATCTAAAAGTAATTTGTTTGATGACCTCAGTGCTCTAGCTGGGGTGCAAGCATGGAGAAGTTCAGCTAGGTACTGAGCGACTGAGGGGCCAGACCATTCAATGCCTGGAACACAAACATCCCAATTTTAAAATCATGTTGATGTGTGTATCAACGTTGGGGTCAGGGGAGGAAACTAACTTTTTGGCTTACCAGCCAACTGGCGAGTATCTGATTTTTTTTACCAGACAAACTGATTTTTTACCAGCCAAAAAAAATCGCTAATTGTGATAATTACTTCTTTGTATGTCTTCGTCTAAATTGATTTTCAATCATAGTAATAATCACACCGTGTCTCTATTCTTTAAAATATTTATTAGCATAAAACATTAATAACAGTCTCTACTCTTCACAATATTAGCATAACACATATTAACATGAAAGAGGGATCTATTCTGGACTGGGTTGGGCTGAACTGGGCAGTGAAAGATGCTGGGTTGGACTGGGTTGGGCAGTGAAAGAAAAAAACCGAAGTATGTTGTGAAGTGTATAGATAGATAGATGTGAAATGTATAGATGTAGCAGTACTGTCTATCTGTATGTCGTGTATGTCATATGTTATGATGAATTGAAAATGGGGGACCCTGATGTAAACAAGACGAAAGTCTCTCTGGTCTGCATCCCCATAACAATTGTGTGTATTGAGCCGTACTGTATTGTACCCATTCTGCAATCTGTTAATAAAGTTTTCAATCAGTCAATCAAGTTAACTTTGAACCTCGGTTGTCAAGCCACGTCAATGTTGTGTATGCATCTGGGTAGGCACACTGTGCCTTTAAGACGGCACGGTGGCCTTACGACAGTGCTGTGAAGTACCGTCAAGTGTTGTGGTAACGTCAGTTGGGTTGGTCTGCTGTTGTGCACTGGTTGAGCTAGCCCCTTTCGTGACTGCGATGTGCAAGCCAGGGGCTTTTGAGCATGAAATAAAATGTCTAACCTTACGTCGTAGTCCGGTGCGCAATAGACTAACATACACCTCTGTAATTTAAATGTGTCCTTACTCCTTGCCTTGGACTCGAGAGTTGTACTAGGGTTGGATGCAGTTCCCCGTTGCTCAGTCTGTCTGTTTTCCATCTTCTGTGCTTAACGTTATCTGTTTGCGAGTGCTTCCTTGATGGCCAGTACCACGGGACTTTTATTCAACATTCTATATTTCCGCGGGTTGGCCAGTACTGCAGGAACTTTTATTAAACATTATATATGTCCACGGGTTGGCCAGTACTGCAGGAACTTTTATTAAACATTATATATATCCGCGGGTTGGCCAGTACTGCAGGAACTTTTATTAAACATTATATATGTCCGCGGGTTGGCCAGTACTGCAGGAACTTTTATTAAACATTATATATGTCCGCGGGTTGGCCAGTACTGCAGGAACTTTTATTAAACATTATATATGTCCGCGGGTTGGCCAGTACTGCGGGAACTTTTATTAAACATTATATATGTCCGCGGGTCTTGTGCAGTGCTTACTCTGTCCTCACAACTCAGCCAAACCCAGGACTCAGAAGACGCGCACCGTTTGCCAGTGATTGCAGAATGTTTTTTTTTTTGTATACTCGCCAGACTGGCGAGTGGTCTTCATGAATCACTCGCCAAACGTAAAAAATACTCGCATTTGGCGAGTAAAGTGGCCTAATTTCCTCCCCTGGTTGGGGTCCTTGACGTGAAAACCGTTGAAAACCACTGATGGTCAGTAGTTTAATCACGTCACCAAGAAACTTGACACCCATAAACTAGAGACCAGCAGCTGCACCAGCTATGTGTAGGTTCTCTCCTAAATTAGGGTGTAAAGTCAACACTAGAGGCTTAGTAACTACTAGTTAGGGTGCATTATCTTTCTGGCTGGTTGCATGACTCATGAGCCACTTGACATCGTAACACATCGCAGTAAGCTGGATCAATAAATTAGGTCTCTACCGGATTACTGTGTTGTAAAAGGACATGTAATTAATGAAGAAATTATGCATTAGTGAGTATAGTTCTGTGACATTGTATGATTTACATCTACCCTAGGACATGTGTAACTATTTAGTTGTAACTTAGAGTTACGTTGTATGGTTTGATTGTCTCCATACATTCTCAATGGGTTTTCTGAGCCATTTTCAGAATAAAAGTGCTCGCTATCCAAATGGTGAAAAAAGGTTCTTGCAGAAATCTCCAGATATTAATATATCTTGATAGCAGATGTTAATATCTCTTGATAGCAGATGTTAACACTTTCAGTGCCACGGACGACATATCTCGTTTTATTAGGCCCCCCACTGAGTGCCCACGATGACAAATATCGTTTTATTTGTTTATTAGCGATCTGATTTCATATTTCATCAACCGAGTCTCCCGTTGGTGTATGACATGTCGTCAGCCTGTGACTGCAACTTGTTCCTGTTTGCGGACGACTCAGCCCTGCTGGTCTCTGACAAGAACAAGTTGCAGGTTGAAAAAACCCTCAGCTCGGAACTAGGCAAAATCTGCATATGGCTTGCTGATAACAAACTATCATTACACATGGGCAAAACAGAGACCATTCTCTTCGGTTCAAATAACAAACTCAGCAAGACCGACGGCTTCTCAGTTACAGTGGGTGACAATATTGTCACAAGGAAAGACGAAATTACCTACCTGGGTTCCATCCTAGAGGCAAATCTTTCCTGTGACAAAATGGCATCCAATGTAATAAAAAAAGTCAACCAACGAACTAGATTCTTGTACCGGATCTCCTCTCTGGTAAACAAGAATACCCTGAAGCAGTGGTGCCCAACCAGTCGATCGCGATCGACAGGTAGATCGCGGGCTGATTTCAAGTAGATCTTGATTAATAAAATTAGATACATTTTTTTTTTTTTTTTTTTTTTTTTTGTAAAATCAACTCCGCCTCTCCTTGTTAACTACAACAAGCAATGCTGTTTGGTATTTAAGATGAGGTCGGACTCGGCACTGACAGATTTGTGATCATTATGCTGCTTTTATAAAGCCTCAAATGACGGCTTACAATATACAATTTTGGCTGGTAGCTCTCGGCTAGGTGGTAAATTTAAAAGTAGATCTTGGTTCAAAAAAGGTTGTGCACCCCTGCCCTGAAGACTCTGGCAGGAGCACTCATTCAAGGGTACTATGACTTGGTACCTCATGGTACCAAAGCACCTCAAAGGCGCTTAAAACAAAATTACAAACATCACAAAACAAACTGGTCAGACTACTACTTGACCTGAACCCCAGAACCCACCTCACCCCTGCCCACTTTGACAACCTAGGATGGCTTAGAGTAGACGACAGAGTACAGCAACTTGCAATGGGCCTGGTCTACAAGATACACTATACGACCGGGGTGCCCATGTACATGTCAAAATACTTCCCAAAGGTCAGTTAATACCACAACCACTACACCAGAGGAAGCTCAACAAATCATGTTAAACCCAGATTCGGCTCAAACAAGGGACTAAACACGTTTTGCAATTATGCCACAACAATGTGGAATGCCCTACCCAAAGCTGTAAAGGAATGTGAATCCCTGCCCACATTCAAAACCGCTCTTAAAGAGCACCTACGGGAGGCTGCAATTCGAAACTGGCCACCGTAAATGCCCAAAACCCCCACCACCTCCTAATAGACAGTCTCCTCCCCACCGCATGTATATATTCCCTCCCCGCCGTATGTATATTTCTCTCCCACCCACCCACCCCCTCCTAATGTACAGTCCCCTCCCCATCATATGTATATACTCTGTCAGGATCTAGGGGTAACTACTGTATATTTGAATACCGTTTATGTCACAAATGTATCAGTACTAAATACCTATATGTCCCTATGCCATAAATGTCATGTATGTTGTGTACCGGTATGTCATAAATGTCTATATGAATTGAAAATGGGGGACCCTGATGGAAACGAGACAAACGTCTTTCTCAGGTCTGCATCCCCTTAACAATTGTATGTATTGAGCCGTACTGTATTGTACCCATTCTGCAATCTGTTAAATAAAGTTTTCATTCATTC
The DNA here is from genome assembly GCF_963971535.1 of Notolepis coatsorum. Classification (NCBI taxonomy): domain Eukaryota; kingdom Metazoa; phylum Chordata; class Actinopteri; order Aulopiformes; family Paralepididae; genus Notolepis; species Notolepis coatsorum. Next base: position 2,640,265 of record NC_140169.1, on the reverse strand, counting down.
ATTCATTCATTCATTCATTCATTCATTCATTCATTCATTCATTCATTCATTCATTCATTCATTCATTCATTCATTCATTCATTCATTCATTCATGGTACAGCAGCTCCTCCAGCAGCTCAGAATGGAAAAAAGCGCCCCCTATCACCTATCCCTGTGTAACTGCAGGTCAGTTGCTTAGACTGACCTGGGATCAGTCGATATGTAGAGGCGGAGCCAGCTGGTTCCTTGTGCAGGCAAGCTGTCTGCTCAACATGGAAGTCATCGCGGGACGGGAATCAGCCTGGAATATATATTCACAGTAGCCAATACTCAATCAATAAGCGTGATCTATATTTGGAATGGCGATCAGGAATTGGAATGATCTTTTTGGAGAACATCTGATCTGAGGTAAGGAATCTATTTTACCAGTCTTGGGATAATCAGAGTTGTATTCGCTGAGATCTCAGCGTTTGCCCTGTGTGTGTGTGTGTGTGTGCGTGGTGATCGCTGATGAGGAAATCAGAGAATCGATTTTTCAGCTCGCGTCTCTAGCGTGCATACGTACACATATACTATCGATAATCTAGCGTTTATTTGAAAACGATTCATAAATAGGCCGAAAAATTACAACGTTTTTGTGTATTCTAGAATATTCCAGTAAACGTCTTTTATCATGGAATCTTTATATTTTCCTTAAACAGGGGCTTTTCAAAATGCTATAAAACGAAAATGAACCGATAAAAAAACAATCCGCTTCGACAATGTTGACTGGAAAACGAGTCATTGATAAGCGACGGGCTGATTAGACACATAGCCATAATTTAAAACATAGATTAGGGGTTTTTAACGCTAACATTGAAGTGGATGGTGGCCATTCAACCGGTAAATCAAGGTTAAGCAAGGGCTCTGAAAGTGTTAATATCTCTTGATAGCAGATGTTAATATATCTCTTGATAGCAAATCCCAGTATGAACATATCACAAGTGTTATTCAAGGTCTTGAGGTCTTTATGCCATTTTTTGGAGGGAGTTTAAACTTCTTTTTGTGTGTGGTAAAAACGGGTTGCTAATGCACCAAATCTGTGTAAATCATGGTATCAACCCAAAACCTGCTACAGGCATCTATTACACATAACCGCGTTTGTGAATGTCCACCACATGTTTTTATCATAATGTCCCAAACCCTTATACACACACTTAACTTAAATTTGAATAGGTGCAAATCAGTGCCGAGCTGCATCTCAAATGAATCCTCAGAGTCCCAGCTCTCAGAGGATGTTATCACTTCTTAGGCCGGTCACGGTTTCCCAGAATCAAGTTTGAATTTTAACCAATCCTATTGCGGAGCTAATGATGCTAATGATGGAGCATCGCCGTTGGCTGTGTGATGTAAAGGGTTAACCTTCTGTTGTGTGGCAGTGAAAGGGTTAACTTGGTTAACAACTTCCGATAGATGTTCACTAATGTTGGCTATATTAGCTAGGTCTGCACTTGCTAACGATAGCCTAAATAAACATGGAATTAGCTTAAATTTCAACAAGCCAAAAGACAAAATATTGCCAACCTGTGGTGTGGATATAAAATATTGCAGTATTCTTTCCCTTCAAAATATCTGTAAACCTTATTTAGCACGTTAAGCTAGCGTGAAGAAGTGATTGATATCAATGGATCTAGTTTCTTGTGATACCACCATTTATGCTCTAGCCTTGGAACCGAGCACACTAATGTCGGCCAATACCGATAGCGATAGGGCAAAACTGATATCATATAAGTCACTAGTTTCCAATTCCCATATCACAATGTTTCTCTCCCTCTCTCTGTCTATCTCCCTCTCTCTCTCTCTGTCTCCATCTATCTTCCTGTCTCTCTCTCCATCTCCCTGTCTCGCTCGCTCTCTCTATCTATCTCTATCTCTATCTTTCTCTCTCTCTCTCCCTGTCTCTCTCTCTCCGTCTCCCTGTCTCTCTCTCCCGGTCTGTCTCTGTCTCTCTCTCTCTATCTCTCTGTCTCTGTCTCTCTGTCTCTCTCAAATTCAAATTCAAATAGGCTTTATTGGCATGAAATATTAACATACTTATTGCCAAAGCAAGTTCAACATACAAACAATAACTGTAACTGAGGGGTACAATTCCCTGACTGTATTAATCAAGTACTGATATCATTAAATCACTACCGTCTATGTACTCCTGGCCAATACTGTACATAAGTATTATTAGATTAGAACACTCCCACAATAACACGGTTTTCCACACAAAATACTCGTTTACAATATTTATTACATAAAGGATTATATTACATGACTTAGTTGCGCTTATAAGGCAAATAGAATGTGCAGGTAAATCAATAATGGATATTAAGGATGATCTCTATGGTGCTCTGGGAAAGGGGGTACTACCGGTTGTAAGCCAGCAGAGGGAGGCAAAGCTCTAGGCAAGTCAATGGTCCACGGAGCTGTAGCAATGCACCTGGAGACGGTGTTTACTCCCTGAGTCAGCGGGGAGAAGCAGCCTGGTCCCAGGATGCGCGCCGTGCAGATGAGAGCCGTGGGGTCTCTGGTGCGACAGAGACGAGCTTGAGTGATGTTCCCACGGGCACGTGGATCCCACAGCAGTGGGTGTAGGCGGTTCTCTGCTTCCAGTAGCTTGGTGAAGAATGAAGAATAATAATCCTTGCCCGGAGAGTGGCACCGCTGGCAGGGTGTAAATCCTCCGTGGTGCTGCTGCTCCGGTGTAAATCCTCCGGTGCGGTAATGCACGGTTAAACTTGACGTTACTATACTATTAGCACGGGCAATAAGTGCTCTATGTCGACGCACAATTACTCACTCCACGTGGTCTTTGACTCGTAATGAAGGTTTACTAATAAATAGAGAACGATACGACAAACAGACGTATTAGGATAACACGAGACTATCTTGAGGCAATGCGAGCCCTGCTCTGCCCACGTTGCGTAGTGGGTGAGACGTTGCTTGGATAACTGAACCAGACTGAACTGAAGGCGAACTGAAAGGGAACTGCAAGGGGGGTTCTGTATTCGCCGCGCTATATTTATATGTGCGGGGGGTAAACGATGGTGCCAGCCTGCTCACTGTCTCGTAGCCTTGGGCGAAAGCGGGCATGTTTGGGCAAGTCCTGGCGGTAGCTTTCAAGTCAGCTCGAGGGGGGTATGGCGCTGGCGCCTAGGGGTCGCTTCCAATAGGAGAACGAATATTATGGTCTGTCCTGCTACCAGGTAAAGGGATATTCCGTATATATTGTACAAGGAATATACAGGGGATATCAAACGATATGCAGATATTATACATGGGATCTCAGGCAATAAATATATATATTCGGTTTAATCTGACCCTTTGTAACAATAACATATATATTAAGCAATAAAATATCATAACATTAGTAATAACAGTAAGGACAATCAACAGGAAACATATTAATTTACAAAATAGTCACTAGATCGGGTAGTCATTTTTCAAGTGTGGCCATTCAGATGCATTTTACAGGGCTTGTTCTCTTATTTTGTGACAACCGTCTACATATTTTGCAGCTAATGCTGTACACTGACTTTTCTCCCCACACATGTATAGTAGCTTTTGGTGATCAGGGAGATGGATAAACTGTGCATCAATTTTGTTTATTTTATCAAAGAAGACTTCTCTTAGGTCCTTGTATTTCTCACAGTATAGCAGGAAGTGAAGTTCTGTCTCAATGTCCCCCTGATGGCAAAGTGAACACAGCCTGGCCTCTCTGGGCAGCCAGTTTTGCCTGTAACGGCCTGTTTCTATGGCTAGACTGTGTCCACACAGTCTGTACCGTGTCAATGTTTTTCTTAATTTTATCTCACTCACACTACAGTAGTCAGGTATTCTGCCACCATGTACTCTCTGTTTAGGGTCAAATAGAATTCTAATTTACTTTGAGATTTGGTTGATTTGTTCCAAAATTCTATATAGTTTTCTTTTTGTTTTGAGGTTATTTGGTTGGGCCAGATTTTTTGGTATCTGTCCTGAGGCATTTGTGGGCAGAGATTTCTGACTAGCTTGCAGAGGGGACTCTTATCTGGGTTCATCTCTTGGCTCTGAAGGGCTTTGTAGTGGTAGGAGTGGGGGTCACTTGATTGGAGGTGTGTGTAAAATTTTATGGCTCGCTTTTGAATTTGAAAAATTCATTTGAAAATTCTCTCTCTCCTCCCATCCAGGTTCTAGGTGGCTCGCCCGGTCTGTTTGGGGCTCATGGGTGCCAGCAGCCCTCCCACCTCCAGCAGCAGCAGAGGAACCTCTCCCTGCACGAGTACATGAGCATCAACCTGCTGAAAGACGCCGGCATCTCTGTGCCCGTGGGCATGGTGGCCAGCTCCTCGGACGAGGCCTATGCCGTCGCCAAGCAGATTGGTAAACTGATCCTGCAGACCATGTTGAATTAGGATTTACATTATAATTATTATTACCGTGTTTTCCCCAAATATAAGACGGTATTTTTTGCTTGCAAATTACATCTGAAAAAGTGGGCTCATCTTATACTTGTGTTTTCATAATAAAACACAATGTTTGTGCCCTAATGATGGGGGATAAGCGATCAATGAAGAAACCCAATCCCATTGTCAAAAGAAAGTAACGTGCCTATGAATACTGAGGCTGGCCTATTTTGTCTTTGCACGATCATGAAAACAAGATAATCGAGATGAAACGATTATTGTGTCGCATGCCGCGTTGCTCTCGCTGTGTCTTGTAAGACAGCAGTGCATTAACGTTACACTCGGGTTATTATATCTTCTGTGGTGTGCGCACTAACTAGCGTGGACATGGAGAGCAGTCTGGCTATGTGAGACACTCAAGTGTAACAATATACTGAGGGCTGACATTTGTCTTTTATATTAGAGGTACCTAAATGATCGATAATCCTAGATGCAAGTTCACAGAGCGCCCTACCACCTCCAGTTCATCCCCAGACGCCCCTATTAAAGAAAACCCCTTTCACTTTAGCTATGAAGAGGAAGATGAACACCGAAAGAGTGGATGAATGTCACTGAGCAGTGATTTAAGGTGAACCGCTTACATTCCTTGGCAACGGTCTCCTTCCTTAGGTTATTACTAGTTTATTATCTATTGATAAGTAAAATGCATTATCCACAGCAATATTAATTTATTTAATTTGTCTCTATTTGATATATTCCTGTCATAATACTTCACAATTTACTGACTAGAGCCTAAATATGCGAAGAATGAAAGGTAGAATAGTTTTGGTTCTTGATATTTGATTTTCTCTCCCACCACAAATGACAGAGATTCAATAAGATTCGATAAGAAGCAGAACCATAACCAAAATCGATACCCAACACTACTGAAAAAAGTGACTCCTGAATGTCTTTGTTTGCTCCTAAATCATTTCATTTAAATAGTTTCATTTAGGAGTGGCCATGTGCTCTTTGGAAAAACAGTCAAGCCCTGTGGTGCTCTCAAATCAATGAGTAATCGTGTTTAATAATCGTGATTTCAATATCAATCAAAATAATCGTGATTATGATTTTGTCATAATCGAGCAGCCCTAACTTATACTATGGAACTACAATCTATGAATGTTACATGGCCCTTAACACTTTGATTACCACTGGTGAACATGGTAAAATGTGGTTAAATGCCACCACCCACTTCAATGATAGCGTTGTGAACGCATAATCTCTGTCTTAAATTATGGCTATGTGTCTAATCTGCCCGTCGTTTATCAATGACTTGTTTGCAGTCAACATTGTCGAAACGGATTATTTTTTAATCGGTTCATTTCCGTTTTATAGCATTTTGAAAAGCCCTTGTTTTTCAGGAAAATATATAGATTCCGTGATAAACGGCATTTACTGGAATATTCTGGCATACACAAAAACAGTAATTTTTCTGCCTATTTATGAATCGTTTTCAAATAAACGCTAGATTATCGATAGTATGTGTACTTATGCACGCTATAGAAGCGGGCTGAAATATCGATTATCTTATTTCCTGATCAGCGCGCACACACAGACACACACACACATATATGGAATACGTTGATATATCTGAAAAAAGCTCTGATTACCCCAAGACTGGTAAAATACATTCCTTACCTCAGATAAGATGTTATCCAAAAAGATTATTCCAATTCCTGATAGCCATTCCAAATATCGATCACGTTTATTGCTTCAGCGTTGGGTACTGTAAATATATATTCCACGCGTTTTCCGGGCCGGCGATCAACTTGGGTCTCTTCAGTTGGCTTGACTGAAAAGTAAAATGAGGAAACTGGCCCCCCCCCCCCCCCCTTCATCAGTCTAAACTAATGGGGTGCAGTTACACAGGGAGAGACGATAGGGCGCGGTATCTTCCCAATTGAGCTCAGAGAGACTCTGCAACACTAGCGTGAGGCTCGATTGATGAAATATTAATTCAAATTGCCAATAAAAAAAAATACGACAAACAAACGCTATATGTCGTTGGCGGCACTCAACTGGCGGCATGCACTAACGACTTATAGCGTCGTTGGCATCCAAAGTGTTAACAGCATCCAAACAATGGCCAACTTCAACAGACCCGCTTCCTTTGAAGTGAGCTTGGGTATTGACAATGCCGATGCTACATACCCTCTACCCTATACCAACGTGTAGATGGATAAGCAGTGAGGGCAGCATATCACCACGGTTATCAAGTGGGCACCTCCCTTCACTGTTGTTTCGTCAAGTAGGGCCCACGGCACCTTGGGGAAGCTCGACCGTTAGTTCCAGCGTCCCAGAAGCGTGTTGCTTTTTAACAGCGGAGGAGTGCAAGAATGTGACAATGTGACCATGTGACCGCGGCAGCGCGAGAGAGCGGCAGTGCGGAAATAGGCTGTCTATTGCCATTCTCTAAGACAAACGCTAACCTTAACCAGCTCCTTAACAGCGCCTAAACTTAACCTTTCTAACCTTAACCAACTCCGAAACAATGCCTAACCTTAACCTTAACCATAACCATGCCTAACCTTAACCTTAACCATAGAAAGAATATTGCCATTCTCTAAGACAAACTCTAACCATAACCAGCTCCTTAACAGCGCCTAAACTTAACCTTTCTAACCTTAACCAACTCCGAAACAATGCCTAACCTTAACCTTAACCTTAACCATGCCTAACCTTAACCGGCGAAAGAATACACGTTAAAAAAAATAAAATAAAAATAAAAAAAAAATTGATGGGATTCGAACTTGAAACCAACGGACCGCAGGACCGCCGCGCTGCCAGGTGAGCTAAGCTTCGAATGAGAATCATGGCGGTTTACGGCTAAATAATGCCGCAAGCTCTGCCGCTCCGCTCTGCGGTTGCCTCGCCTGCCGCGGGGCGTGTCGCAGCCAATCAGGGAAGACGCGGAAGCAATTGGGCGCACTCCTTCGCTGTTAATAAGCAATAGGCGTCCCAGAACCACCCCCCCCCCCCCTCCCTCCCTCCCTGCTTGCTCTCATTGTCCACGATCCACGTCCACTTCCTTTTTATCCTATCCTTTATGTCAAAGACATTTTCCTGATAACAATATCACACAAGAAACGGAAACAACAGAGAAGAAAAGGAATCCTCTCACCCCTTGTTTGCTTTGGCCCCCAGACATTATGTCTCAACCAAATCCACGGACTGCCTTCCACTGGTTCCCACTGGTGGGAATCGCCAGAGACCTCACGATACGATACTATCGCGATACTTGCGTCACGATACGATAGTATCGCGATACAAAATATATCGCGATCCGCTGAGTATTGCGATTTAATTTTTTTTTGTTGATCAAATTAAATGTATTACCTTTTTTCAACTGCAAAGTAAAACTCTCACTTCAATCATTTTTATTGCAGAACATGGTATTTTCTCAAGCAGACAGATGTAAACACTGTAATCTGTGTTGCATGTACCTGACAAACTGAACTGTTTGTATTACAGTCACATTCCAACTTAACTGAATGCACATGTGTGTGTGGACTACTGTACTATTACAGGTATTGAAATGAACAATGCAACTTCCTTATACAATTTTTTTTTTTTTTTTTTTTTAATTTAATTTGAATTTTTATGAATAATTACATATCGATACTTGGCGTCCCTGTATCGATACAGTATCGCCACGCAACGTATCGCGATACTACTACGTATCGATTTATTCCCCCACCCCTACTAGCTTCCCATCCTCGCTAATTCAGTTTCTGCTACAACATTTGCATATCTACGCTTTTTCCTTTTCATGCGCCTCCTCTACTGAATCCTCCCAGTGCACGGTCAATTATATAATGAACTATCCGCTGACTAGCAGACCATAATACTAGGTCAGGCCTCAAGTTAATGCTAACCATCTCTTGTGGAACCAACACGTTTTCCTCCCAAATCTTGGAAAGGAACCTGAGAGGCATCGCATGTCTTTCAAAACCTTTTTATCTGACATGACCTGACCCTTGTGTGTGTGTTTTTAAATAGACCTAGTCACGAGGGCTCAGTATAGCACACACACACACACACACACACACACACACACACACACACACACACAGAGAAGCATTCACACGCATGAACAAACACAAGAACGCACATACACGGGGGCAATCTAAACTTAGCCTTGGGGCTCAGTTGACATGGACCTACATATCTTTCAGCATAGCGAGATGTTCCCCTCAGAACTATCTGTTGGACATTAATTATTATTATTGTTATTGTCCAGGGCTGACTACTGGGATGCTCCAGAGTTGAGACTGGTGCTCACTGACGTGTTGTTGGTAAGAGCTTCTTCGCTGTGGCTCAAAACTACAGGACGGTCAGGGTCCAGGTGCCTGGGTGTGTTCACAGCCTCCCAAGCAGCTCTGCCCCAAGTGCTTAATTACTGTAACACAAACTGACCTCTGTGATCAATACCTTTTTGAATTGCATGTATACAAATAGTATCACAAATAACCAAATGCTAATAATAGGGCTGTCACGATTCGTCGAGCATGTCGACGTCGGTGACGACGAAATTTTCCTCAATTTGCATATTCACGATCGACGTATCGTATTGTTGTTACTTGTATGTGCCTTTTGCCGTGGAAATGGCAGACGCTCAAAGTCACAACATGCGCAACGTATAATATAACTAGTATGCAATTAATCACCTTCAAAATATAAACAACTTCTCTTAAACCACTATTCGTGATTCTGCCTAGAGCCAGGACTCGACAGTGCGCGTTTCGCTCGCATTTGATAACTTCCGTGTTTCACGTCGACAGCTCTTCACAGTGATTTTTCTTTATTGTGTAAGAAACTTCAGAATGTTACCTTTCGAAAGAGACAAGACTCATGCACGGGCTATAAGTATAATAAATAGCAAATTACTATGGGTATGCAATCGTCAAAAAGAAAAATAGCCCCATTTGCTCCCCGATTCTTAAGAAGTTAAAGTCTTAAATGTGTATTGGATTAGGAACTTACTTCTGTGTTGTGATAAGTTCTCTATCTTGTTTAAATGTGTTTGGGATAAATGTCCGGGCCTGCAAAGTAAGCAGTATGGTAATTACCTTCAGTTCCATCCAACAATTCGTATGGAATTACTGCTTTCATAGTAATTTTCCTTCTTACCCTTTTGCCAGTATGGCCGTGAAATAGGCATTAAATTATATTCAAAGTGGTCTTAAAAACTCTTAAAGGTCTGTGGGTCAGTGTGTTTGTGTGTTTGTTAGCGTTGGCATGCTAATAACTATAAGAAGAGTGGTCAGTATTTGTGTGTTTGTTAGCGTTGGCATGCTAATAACTATAAGAAGAGTGGTCAGTATTTGTGTGTTTGTTAGCGTTGGCATGCTAATAACTATAAGAAGAGTGGTCAGTATTTGTGTGTTTGTTAGCGTTGGCATGCTAATAACTATAAGAAGAGTGGTCAGTATTTGTGTGTTTGTTAGCGTTGGCATGCTAATAACTATAAGAAGAGTGGTCAGTGTGTTTGTGTGTTTGTTAGCGTTGGCATGCTAATAACTATAAGAAGAGTGGTCAGTATTTGTGTGTTTGTGCCGTCTGGTGGGGATTTGCACTCTACTGAGCTCACCTTTCTAGTTGAGTGTATTTCCACCCCTTTTCAACATCAATGGCAGTGTGAAAGATAGCCTGACATCTACCAAAACATACACTTTATGTACCGTACACTAAATGAGTTAAACACTGGGAAGTCATAACAACTCTTGCACGGCCCTTTAAAATCTAACGCACCATAACATTTAGTTTTCTTTGCAAGTGGCTTTTGACTGAGGTCCAACAGTGTCTTCTTCCGAAGGGGTCCCGATTTGATCAGTCTTGGTCCATAATTGTGTGCTTTTAGTCCTCGGTCCCAGCGCAGAGCCCAGCCTACCTGTACCTGTGCTACTGGCTGGGAGAAGCACATTCAGTACATTCCTGTGTGGTACTGGGCCTGCTGGGACACGCTGTTACACCTTGACTCACTTGTTGCTGCGCTAAGACCACGTATCTCTTGGTTGCAACATGGATACAAATCAATTCAATTGAGGCTGGATCATTTTAAAGGCTAACGGAGGTATTATGTCAGCCAGGCCTCAACCTCGGACCTCCTCTCTTCATCTCTCGTCTGTATTAGGGATGTGCCGCTAGTTATTTTCAGACCAAGTTCTTGACGATACCGAGTACTGATATGAGTACTTAATAAATAATACAATTACAAAATAATGACTTTGAAAACACGTTATTTTCATCAGATGTGCCTAGGGCTGTCCCCGAAGCCTGTTTTTGGGCTTCGAACTTCGTCAGGGTTTTTCGAACGGACGTTTGAACCTTCGTTTTTAATAATAAAAAAAATAAATTCCAATGTTTTTTTTTCTTTTAATAAATATCCTCAAACTAAATCCTCAATTTGAATAAAGTGATTAATCTGATTAAATTAGTTTTTTTTATCAACTTTCTTTAATGAATATAACTAATCAGTTTTAATACTATAATATTAGTGTGTAGTCTAATCTTTATCTGCAACTGTGAAGAAAAACCCCATTGGTTTAAACAGAATGAATAGACACGTAATTTCTTTTTAATTTTTTTTAATTAAAAATAAAGAATTTAAATGTTGATTTTAGAATGCCAACGTAACGAACGAAGGTCCGAACGTTCGAACGTTTGGGCTCAGCCCTATGTGCCTCACTTTCTGACCATAACAAATGCTGACATTCTAATTAAAAATAATATAAATGTAATATTTTGAACGTTCACTGTTGTGTTTTCCCGAACAAACATGGCACTGAGTGCGTAGTAGTATAGGGGTGGTGTTACGAGGATGAGTACATGAGCACAGTATTGGGACATCCCTAGTCAGTATCTCCATTATATTACCAACTCCATCACAGACACACTTTAATCCTAATCTATTATCGTAAAAATAGGAATAACATGTGGACCAACGTATCAAATGTTACATCATAAAGCCGGTTAACCCCTTCACTGTGACAATACAGAAAGTTAGCCCACAACCGACGGCGATGCTCCATCATTAGCTCCGCATCCTTCTGTCCTTCTGTCGTGTGGCAGTGAAGTGGTTAAAGGGATCGTTCAGATGTTCTGGAACCCAGTCAATTTAAGTATCGGTAATCGGCCATAACAGAAAATGGATCAGCCACAATTTTCACATCTATGCATATCTGATGTTGAGATGACTACTTTAAATGCATCAATACTAATGAATAATACATTTCTGCAACATATGAATGTATGGACTAATGTCACGCCTCTGTGCTCTGCGTGTCCTCAGGCACTAAAGACCTGGTGGTGAAGGCCCAGGTCCTGGCAGGAGGCCGAGGGAAGGGCACCTTCGAGGGAGGACTGAAGGGAGGCGTGAAGATCGTTTATTCGTAAGAAGTTTAACCTTTCACTACCACACTACAGAAGTTTAACCCTTTCACTACCACACTACAGACTGTTAACCTTTCACTACCACACTACAGACTGTTAACCTTTCACTACCACACTACAGAAGTTTAACCCTTTCACTACCACACTACAGACTGTTAACCTTTCACTACCACACTACAGACTGTTAACCCTTTCACTACCACACTACAGACTGTTAACCTTTCACTACCACACTACAGAAGTTTAACCCTTTCACTACCACACTACAGAAGGTTAACCTTTCACACTACCACACTACAGAAGGTTAACCTTTCACTACCACACTACAGAAGGTTAACCTTTCACACTACCACACTACAGAAGGTTAACCCTTTCACTACCACACTACAGACGGTTAACCTTTCACTACCACACTACAGAAGGTTAACCTTTCACTACCACACTATAGAAGGTTAACCTTTCACTACCACACTACAGAAGGTTAACCTTTCACACTACCACACTACAGAAGGTTAACCCTTTCACTACCACACTACAGACGGTTAACCTTTCACTACCACACTACAGAAGGTTAACCTTTCACTACCACACTACAGAAGGTTAACCTTTCACTACCACACTACAGAAGGTTAACCTTTCACTACCACACTACAGAAGGTTAACCTTTCACTACCACACTACAGAAGGTAAACTTTTTTTTTTTCTTTTTTTTATTATATATATATATATATATATATATATATATATATATATATAATTATTTTTTTCCCCCTCCCTTCTTTTTCCGATTTTTCTCCCATCCCACCCTTCCTGGTTGTTGCGCACTTTCCCCTACTGTTGGTCCGAGAGGCCGGAGACTGTCGCATGCTTTCCTCCGACGCATGTGCAGCCTGCCGGCAGCCAGCCTGGCCGCGCAGATTCTCACTGGGAGAGTGTAACGTGTGGGAGGCCGCACTACCTCTCTCCAGATCCTACCCTTGCTGAGCAGGCGCCCCGACCGAACTGTAGGTGTCGCTGTCCACAACGCCCAGGACCCACCCGCCACCTTTCCCACCCTCTAATACTGACAATTGTATTAGTGTGAACGGCCAGCCAAGCTGGTGACAACGCCGGGAGCTGGATTTGAACACGCAAATCCAGCATCTCCGGCGTTGGTGACGAACGCAATCTCCGCTACGCCACCTGACCGCCCACACTACAGAAGGTTAACCTTTCACACTACAGAAGGTTAACCTTTCACTACCACACTACAGACAGTTAACCTTTCACTACGACACTACGTAAGGGATAATGTATAGCTACGAGGTCATTGTCGCTAAATAATTGACCGACACGGAGTTTAGAATACAGAGGCGCCTCGCCGAGATGTTTTAAACGTAGTGAAGGTCAATTATTTTGCGACAATGACCGAGTATAGCTATACATTATCCCGCTTATTACATGGCTAACTTACTAACAATATACCTAATTCATTTTACACCATCGACAAGACGAGATCAAATGCAGACGCAGTTGTTCTGTGGCTCCGTCCGCTGTCAGCCCAAATAAAGTTATTATTATCGCCGGCAGGTGTGTGGACTGATTGCACTGCTGCAGTGTGTGTCAGTGGGCTTGATTGCGAACGGCGGTCATTATTGCTCGGCAGAGGTCCGTTATCGAGTAATAACGGACCTCTGACGAGCGCTATTGACCAATCACAATCAAGCATTTCGGCGAATGTTAAAACGCCATGTAATAAAGAAGGTTAACCTTTCACTACCACACTACAGAAGGTTAACCTTTCACTACCACACTACAGGAGGTTAACATTTCACTGCCACACTACAGACGGTTAACCTTGAGTTTCACTACCACACTACAGAAGGTTAACCTTTCACTACCACACTACAGAAGGTTAACCTTTCACTACCACACTACAGAAGGTTAACCTTTCACTACCACACTACAGAAGTTTAACCTTTCACTACCACACTACAGAAGTTTAACCTTTCACTACCACACTACAGAAGTTTAACCTTTCACTACCACACTACAGAAGGTTAACCTTTCACTACCACACTACAGAAGGTTAACCTTTCACTACCACACTACAGGAGGTTAACCTTTCACTACCACACTACAGAAGGTTAACACTTTCACTATCACACTAAAGAAGGTTAACCCTTTCACTACCACACTACAGAAGGTTAACCTTTCACTACCACACTACAGAAGGTTAATCTTTCACTACCACACTACAGAAGGTTAACCCTTTCACTACCACACTACAGAAGGTTAACCCTTTCACTACCACACTACAGAAGCTTAACCTTTCACTACCACACTACATACGTTTAACCTTTCACTACCACACTACAGAAGGTTAACCCTTTCACTACCACACTACAGAAGGTTAACCTTTCACTACCACACTACAGAAGTTTAACCTTTCACTACCACACTACAGAAGGTTAACCTTTCACTACCACACTACAGGTTAACCTTTCACTACCACACTACAGAAGGTTACCCTTTCACTACCACACTACAGAAGGTTAACCTTTCACTACCACACTACAGACGGTTAACCTTTCACTACCACACTACAGAAGGTTAACCTTTCACTACCACACTACAGAAGGTTAACCCTTTCACTACCACACTACAGAAGGTTAACCTTTCACTACCACACTACAGACGGTTAACCTTTCACTACCACACTACAGAAGGTTAACCTTTCACTACCACACTACAGCATGTTAACCTTTCACTACCACACTACAGAAGGTTAACCTTTCACTACCACACTACAGAAGGTTAACCTTTGACTACCACACTGGTCTGCATCAAGTTCTCAAGTTCTCAAGTTCTTTAATAGTTGTCATACAGAAGTACAGGATACTTTCATACAAAATGCTTCTTACTGTTACGCTCCAGAGACTGTGCTAGACAAGATAGTATCAAATAACATAATAACATAATATAGCATGAATTTAGAAGAAGAAAATGAGGTCAGTGTTCGGTATAGACATATGTACAATGTTCTGAGTTACCATATAATATACAATACACAATACTATGCAGTGTACTAATGTACAGTACTATCTAGTGCAAAGCAGAAATGGGATGAGGTACAATTTTAGGTACAATTTACAGTAAGGTGTACGAGTTGTAGTGCAATCCTTCATCCATAAATATAAAGTGTGGGGAGTGGGTGCTACAGTGTGTTTGTTTAAAGTGGGTGTGTGCTATAAGTGTGTGGAGTGGGTGCTACAGTGTGTTTGTTTAAAGTGAGTGTGTGCGTGTGGATGTGTGTGCTATGTGCGTTTGGTGGTTGTTGTTGTGTAGTGTTCATTCATTGTTCGTTTAGCAGCCTGATGGCCTGGGGATAGAAGCTTCTTCTGAGTCTTTCTGTGCTCGCCTTGAGACTCCTGTATCGCTTGCCTGACCGCAGCAGTTCAAAGAGGCAGTTGTTCGGGTGACTGGAGTCTTTAATGATTCTCTTAGCCTTGCCCTTGCAACGCTTGTAGTAAATGTTCTGGAGGGTGGGGAGCCCCCCCTTAACAATTGTGTGTATTGAGCCGTACTGTATTGTACCCATTCTGCAATCTGTTAAATAAAGTTTTCATTCATTCATTCTTTCACTACCACACTACAGACGGTTAACCTTTCACTACCACACTACAGACGGTTAACCTTTCACTACCACACTACAGACGGTTAACCTTTCACTACCACACTACAGAAGGTTAACCTTTCACTACCACACTACAGAAGGTTAACCTTTCACTACCACACTACAGAAGGTTAACCTTTCACTACCACACTACAGACGGTTAACCTTTCACTACCACACTACAGACGGTTAACCTTTCACTACCACACTACAGCATGTTAACCTTTCACTACCACACTACAGACGGTTAACCTTTCACTACCACACTACAGACGGTTAACTGTCTGTAGTAAATGGTAAATGGCTGCTTTTTTATATAGCACTTTTATCCAAAGTGCTTTACAATTTGTTCCTCACATTTGACCCATTCACTCACATATTCACACACCGACGGCGGAGGCAACCATGCAATGTGCCAACCTGCTCATCGGGAGGAATTAGGGGTTAAGTGTCTTGCTCAAGGACACATCGACACGCTGCCCTGGAGGAGCGGCAATCGAACCGGGAACCTCCGGTTTGCCAGACGACCTGTGTGGTAGTGAAAGGGTTAACCGTCTGTAGTGTGGTAGTGAAAGGCCTTCTGTAGTGTGGTAGTGAAAGGGTTAACCGTCTGTAGTGTGGTAGTGAAAGGCCTTCTGTAGTGTGGTAGTGAAAGGGTTAAAGAGTAGGGCTGATACAGATACCAAAATTATACTTCCTCAGATACTGTACCAATACTTATCGTATGGCCAATCACCAG
Source organism: Notolepis coatsorum (assembly GCF_963971535.1). Classification (NCBI taxonomy): domain Eukaryota; kingdom Metazoa; phylum Chordata; class Actinopteri; order Aulopiformes; family Paralepididae; genus Notolepis; species Notolepis coatsorum. The sequence continues at coordinate 2,624,048 of NC_140169.1, read as the reverse complement.
CCTTATATATTGGGAGCAAGCATGCTCATTGGCTCACTGACACCGATGGGATTACTACTAACTTGGGTATCGAAATTTCGGATGGAATCAATTTGAGTCTTGGAATTGAAGATTTTAATTTACCGGCCAAATGTAACATGTTATGGCTATATCATGTAACACGCGTGCAGAGTGTACGGGTGGAGGAGGAGGACTTCATTACAGTAGTCGAGGAGTCTGTCCAGGGTGGTGTTGAGCACACCAGGCACAGGGTTCGCACAAGGTCACAAAGTGCTTAAAGTGCTTGATTTTTGACAAAAGAAAGTTGAGGCCTGGAATTTCTTGATAACAGCCAATTCTTTTTAACAAGGTGCTTAAAAAGTCATTGGAATTCAAATCAACCATTCACATTGACAGTTTTGTTCATCCATGATAAAAGAAAATTCTGAATCAAGAAATTGCATATTCTTATGGCGGCTGGGTGGCGCAGCGGACATTGCACTCGTCACCAACGCAAGAGACACCGGTATCGAATCCGGCTGTCAGCGTTGCCTCTGGCTTGGGCCGGCCGTCATACTGACTCAATTGGCAGAGTTAGCGGGTGGAAGTCGATGGGGTGGTAATCTGGTCGTTGTAAACAGCGACTCCTACAGGTCGGTCACGGCGCCTGCACAGCAAAGACAGGAGATGGCGGGGGCAGTGTGAGCCTCCCACACGTTACACCTCGCCAATGAGAGTCCGCGCTGGCAGGTGAAAAGAAGTGACTGGCTGCCTCCACATGTATCGGAGGGGACATGTGATGCAAGGCTTCTATCCTCCCTACGACCGGCCAGTGGGGGGCACATGCGAGCAACGATCAGGGGAGGGAGAGAATTGGCACGAGAGGAAAAATTGGAATGGGAGAAAAATCACAGAAAAAGTAGGCCTAAAAAAATTGCATATTCTTTTTATCCAAAGTGTAACTAATTGTCGGAAATTGGGTTTAAGCCATAAATATGGGATCTGATTATATATATTTTTTATTTTTGAAATAAAAACGCATTTAAAAGTTATTTGGATCCTTTTTTTTTTAAATGCCCTTTTCAAGTGAAAAATAGTGCTTGAGAAAGTGCAATGTGGTGGGAGCCCTGCAGACAGGACTCCACTGCATCACGTGGGAGGTGATGTAGGCCTGGGTGACTCACTAGAGGAGCTGCAGACAGGACTCCACTCCATCACGTGGGAGGTGATGTAGGCCTGGGTGACTCACTAGAGGAGCTGCAGACAGCACTCCACTCCATCACGTGGGAGGTGATGTAGGCCTGGGTGACTCACTAGAGGAGCTGCAGACAGGACTCCACTGCATCACGTGGGAGGTGATGTAGGCCTGGGTGACTCACTAGAGGAGCTGCAGACAGGACTCCACTCCATCACGTGGGAGGTGATGTAGGCCTGGGTGACTCACTAGAGGAGCTGCAGACAGGACTCCACTCCATCACGTGGGAGGTGATGTAGGCCTGGGTGACTCACTAGAGGAGCTGCAGACAGGACTCCACTGCATCACGTGGGAGGTGATGTAGGCCTGGGTGACTCACTAGAGGAGCTGCAGACAGGACTCCACTGCATCACGTGGGAGGTGATGTAGGCCTGGGTGACTCACTAGAGGAGCTGCAGACAGGACTCCACTCATCACGTGGAGGTGATGTAGGCCTGGGTGACTCACTAGAGGAGCTGCAGACAGGACTCCACTCCATCACGTGGGAGGTGATGTAGGCCTGGGTGACTCACTAGAGGAGCTGCACATCACCACTAGAAACAAACTCAAGTTTCACTAAATGAAAGCCTCTTCACAATTCACATACATAAAAAAAATGCCTTACTGACATCAAAATAATAGTTTTTGTACATGGGATTACAAGATTTCTATTACGCTACATACAACATTTACATTTTACATTTGGTAATTTAGCTGACACTTTTATCCAAAGCGACTTACAAGTTCTGTACGACAGGTCATCAGGAAGGGCACAACTCTATCAGCTGAGCAACAATGTTCGTCAAAGTGTTGAGTGCTACAGTGTAGGTTAGTTTATTAGGACAAGTGCATGACAGTACGGTTAGTTAGGGTTAGAACTATTATATATATATTTTTATTCCATCTCTCTTGGTCATTTCCTGGTTGTTAAAACGAGGTGGTGTTTCTCTCTCTCTTCCCCTCCGCTCGTCTCTCTCTCTCTCGTCCCCTCCGCTCGTCTCTCTCTCTCTCTTCCCCTCCGCTCGTCTCTCTCTCTCTCTCTTCCCCTCCGCTCGTCTCTCTCTCTCTCTTCCCCTCCGCTCGTCTCTCTCTCTCTCTTCCCCTCCGCTCGTCTCTCTCTCTCTCTTCCCCTCCGCTCGTCTCTCTCTCTCTCTTCCCCTCCGCTCGTCTCTCTCTCTCTCTTCCCCTCCGCTCGTCTCTCTCTCTCTCTTCCCCTCCGCTCGTCTCTCTCTCTCTTCCCCTCCGCTCGTCTCTCTCTCTCTCTTCCCCTCCGCTCATCTCTCTCTCTCTTCCCCTCCGCTCGTCTCTCTCTCTCTTCCCCTCCGCTCGTCTCTCTCTCTCTCTTCCCCTCCGCTCGTCTCTCTCTCTCTTCCCCTCCGCTCGTCTCTCTCTCTCTCTTCCCCTCCGCTCGTCTCTCTCTCTCTCTCTTCCCCTCCGCTCGTCTCTCTCTCTCTCTTCCCCTCCGCTCGTCTCTCTCTCTCTCTTCCCCTCCGCTCGTCTCTCTCTCTCTCGTCCCCTCCGCTCGTCTCTCTCTCTCTCTTCCCCTCCGCTCGTCTCTCTCTCTCTCTCTCTTCCCCTCCGCTCGTCTCTCTCTCTCTCTTCCCCTCCGCTCATCTCTCTCTCTCGTCCCCTCCGCTCGTCTCTCTCTCTCTCTTCCCCTCCGCTCGTCTCTCTCTCTCTCTTCCCCTCCGCTCGTCTCTCTCTCTCTCGTCCCCTCCGCTCGTCTCTCTCTCTCTTCCCCTCCGCTCGTCTCTCTCTCTCTCTTCCCCTCCGCTCGTCTCTCTCTCTCTCTTCCCCTCCGCTCGTCTCTCTCTCTCTCTTCCCCTCCGCTCGTCTCTCTCTCTCTCTTCCCCTCCGCTCGTCTCTCTCTCTTCCCCTCCGCTCGTCTCTCTCTCTCTCTTCCCCTCCGCTCGTCTCTCTCTCTCTTCCCCTCCGCTCGTCTCTCTCTCTCTCGTCCCCTCCGCTCGTCTCTCTCTCTCTCTTCCCCTCCTCTCGTCTCTCTCTCTCTCTTCCCCTCCGCTCGTCTCTCTCTCTCTCTTCCCCTCCGCTCGTCTCTCTCTCTCTCTTCCCCTCCGCTCGTCTCTCTCTCTCTCGTCCCCTCCGCTCGTCTCTCTCTCTCTCTTCCCCTCCGCTCGTCTCTCTCTCTCTCTCTCTTCCCCTCCGCTCGTCTCTCTCTCTCTCTTCCCCTCCGCTCGTCTCTCTCTCTCTATTCCCCTCCGCTCGTCTCTCTCTCTCTCTTCCCCTCCGCTCGTCTCTCTCTCTCTCTTCCCCTCCGCTCGTCTCTCTCTCTCTCTCTCGTCCCCTCCGCTCGTCTCTCTCTCTCTCTTCCCCTCTGCTCGTCTCTCTCTCTCTCTTCCCCTCCGCTCGTCTCTCTCTCTCTCTTCCCCTCCGCTCGTCTCTCTCTCTCTCTTCCCCTCCGCTCGTCTCTCTCTCTCTTCCCCTCCGCTCGTCTCTCTCTCTCTTCCCCTCCGCTCGTCTCTCTCTCTCTTCCCCTCCGCTCATCTCTCTCTCTCTTCCCCTCCGCTCATCTCTCTCTCTCTTCCCCTCCGCTCGTCTCTCTCTCTCTCTTCCCCTCCGCTGCTCTCTCTCTCGTCCCCTCCGCTCGTCTCTCTCTCTTCCCCTCCGCTCGTCTCTCTCTCTCTCTTCCCCTCCGCTCATCTCTCTCTCTCGTCCCCTCCGCTGCTCTCTCTCTCTTCCCCTCCGCTCGTCTCTCTCTCTCTCTTCCCCTCCGCTCGTCTCTCTCTCTCTCTTCCCCTCCGCTCGTCTCTCTCTCTCTCTTCCCCTCCGCTCGTCTCTCTCTCTCTCTTCCCCTCCGCTCGTCTCTCTCTCTCTCTTCCCCTCCGCTCGTCTCTCTCTCTCTCTTCCCCTCCGCTCGTCTCTCTCTCTCTCTTCCCCTCCGCTCGTCTCTCTCTCTCTCTCTTCCCCTCCGCTCGTCTCTCTCTCTCTTCCCCTCCGCTCGTCTCTCTCTCTCTTCCCCTCCGCTCGTCTCTCTCTCTCTCTTCCCCTCCGCTCGTCTCTCTCTCTCTCTTCCCCTCCGCTCGTCTCTCTCTCTCTCTTCCCCTCCGCTCGTCTCTCTCTCTCTCTTCCCCTCCGCTCGTCTCTCTCTCTCTCTTCCCCTCCGCTCGTCTCTCTCTCTCTCGTCCCCTCCGCTCGTCTCTCTCTCTCTCTTCCCCTCCGCTCGTCTCTCTCTCTCTCTTCCCCTCCGCTCGTCTCTCTCTCTCTTCCCCTCCGCTCGTCTCTCTCTCTCTTCCCCTCCGCTCGTCTCTCTCTCTCTCTTCCCCTCCGCTCGTCTCTCTCTCTCTTCCCCTCCGCTCGTCTCTCTCTCTCTTCCCCTCCGCTCGTCTCTCTCTCTCTCTCTCTTCCCCTCCGCTCGTCTCTCTCTCTCTCTTCCCCTCCGCTCGTCTCTCTCTCTCTTCCCCTCCGCTCGTCTCTCTCTCTCTTCCCCTCCGCTCGTCTCTCTCTCTCTTCCCCTCCGCTCGTCTCTCTCTCTCTCTCTTCCCCTCCGCTCGTCTCTCTCTCTCTCTTCCCCTCCGCTCGTCTCTCTCTCTCTCTTCCCCTCCGCTCGTCTCTCTCTCTCTCTTCCCCTCCGCTCGTCTCTCTCTCTCTCTTCCCCTCCGCTCGTCTCTCTCTCTCTCTTCCCCTCCGCTCGTCTCTCTCTCTCTCTTCCCCTCCGCTCGTCTCTCTCTCTCTTCCCCTCCGCTCGTCTCTCTCTCTCTTCCCCTCCGCTCGTCTCTCTCTCTCTT
>NC_140169.1:2599092-2616592 GCF_963971535.1 Notolepis coatsorum | reverse complement strand
GGCAGGAAATACTCACTTTTCTTCTTTTTCTTTTTTATTATGTTTTTGGTAGATTTTTATAGTTTATTTTTTTTCTCCTGGCAGTCCGGCAGAGAGAGAGAGAGAGAGAGAGAGGAAGTATGGGAGATAGAGGGGGAAGACATTCGGCAAAGGTTGCCGGGTCCGGGAGTCGAACCCGCGGCGGCCGCGTTGCACCGCAGCGCTGCACGTGGTGCGCCACCCTGGCGCCCGACTATTAACTTTTCTGATAATCATATCACTGCATATGCTCGTAAATGTTCCCACAAGCTTTATATTTGTTTAGTTCAGTGTTTGTTACTCAATACTCATAAGGCACTTGGTACAGAGCTGTTTTGCAGGCTGTGTGACGTGAGAGACGGCTCTGTGTAGGATTATTATTTAACTCATTCTCAGTTTTGAATTCATAATATAATTAAAATAGAAAAGCAACACAGGTTTATTTGTATAGCACATTTCATACACGGGTAATTCAAAGTGATTTACGTGAAATGGATAAAAAATCTAATAAAATGAAAGGCATAAATAGAGTATAAAAGTGTCGCCGGTTGGTTCACTTCCACCCTCTTGGGACAGAGATGATTGACAGGGGAACGTGGTCCAACTGGCTGGGGTTAATGGGTTAACTCCCATCCCTGATGATATTTAAACTGTATTGGGACCTGGAATGGCTCACGGTCCAAAGCTATCATGGGCTTTATTCTCTTCTAATGAGGGGCGACAGTGGCTCAGGAGGTAAGAGTGGTTGTCTGGTAATCGGAAGGTTTCCGGTTAGATTCCGGCTCGTCCCGGCAGCATGTCGGAAGTGTCGGCACCTTGGCTTGCGTCGTTGCTTTCACCGTTGCGTGTGTGAATAGTGTGAGTGAATGTGAGGCATAACTTGTAAACCGTTTAATGAACCTGGCTTCCAGGGTCCCAGCCAGGCCTGAGCCACAGCGTGTTGATGGTGATGTTCCAACGACACCACTAGATGGCAGCGTAGTAAAGGATAAGGTGAACATGTTATGGCGTCTCAGTACTGAAGTTAGGGCAGGGGTCGGGAACCTATGGCTCGCGAGCCATATATGGCTCTTCTGGTGACAGCATATGGCTCCCAGAATTTTTTTTAGTACATTTTTTTAATTTTTTAATTTTTTTTTAATTAAATACTTGTGATATTTCTTAATAATACTGTCATTTTTAAGTAAACAGAAATTAGTTTTGAAGATACAGCTAATAGTATCTGTAGCTGAAGATATAGCGAGCAGAGCTGGCGAGGGAACACAAGTGGACAGAAATTAAAAATCTTCAACCTGAAGACCAGCTGATTCTTAAAACTTGGAACGAGCTTCCTGTGACATACCACACAATGCAGCGTGAGTATTGCCGTATTGACCATGTTTGGCTCTACATATGCATGTGGGCAGTCATTCTGTCATATGAGGAACATTAAGACCAACCTACGCTCACGTTTAACTGATGGAAGCCTCAACGCCTGCATGAAGCTCAACCTCACCACGTATGAACCAGATTACAAGGCCATCAGCAAAACCATGCAGCACCAGAAGTCGCATTAAAAGTAAGACATATTTAATTTATTATATGTTAAAAATACTATATGGCTCTCAATGAAATATATTTAGAAATATTTGGCTTTTATGGCTCTCCCAGTCAAAAAGGTTCCTGACCCCTGAGTTAGGGTCTATGGTTTCTGTTTGGTGTTTGCTCATGTTTTGTTTGTAACTTAGTTTTTTTTTTAACACTTTTAGTACTATTTTTTTTTAAGTAACCAGTAGTTTTTCATTCACATTTTTCATCCTGGCATTCTTTCCAATCCAGGTAAGGATTTTGTGCTGTGAATTTGTGGACTGCTTGGGGTATTTGTTTAGCTTCTGGGGAACTGCTCATACAAGCTGCGCCTACTCAGAGCTCTAGCTCTTGCTGCAGCGAGGCTCTCTTTTAGACCGGGACTGCAGCAGCAAATACAAGTTTTTAAGACACTTCCTGTGGCTTGTGGATTATTTAATCTGTTCTGGTGTTGTGGGCTCCATCTGCATACTGAGGCCCTTTTCCATCTGCTCTGGGAGCTGAGGCTTACTCCATCTGCTCTACAAGCCTTAGCCTCCATCTGCCCTGCTTTGTGGGCTGAGGCCTACAAGCCTCACTTGAGGCTTACTAGCCTCCACCAGCCCTGTAGCAGCTAGCTTCCACCACCAGGTAGTGTGATAGTAAAGGGTTAACCTTCTGTAGTGTGGCAGTGAAAGGGTTAAACGGAGGTGCCGACTGAAAAGAAAAGAAGAAGAGTAGGTGGTTCCCCGGCCTTCCTGGTCTCTGACATCAAGGCCACCTAATCATCCCTCCCCTTTAATTGGCTGAGCCTTTCTGCCATCGTTCTTGTCACTAAACTATGGCTTTTTATATAGGAATAGTAATTATACTGTAGGTTCTTAAAATATTGTCAAATGGAAATCAGAAAGTGATTGGTTGTAATCCTCTTTGTCCCTCCCGCCCCCACACAGGGTCCTGTGCTGATTGGCAGTTCTCAAGGAGGTGTGAACATTGAAGACGTTGCAGCAGAGACTCCGGAAGCCATCCTCAAGGAGCCAATCGATATCGTTGAGGGCATTAAGATGGAGCAGGCTGTCAGGGTAGAAGAAACCGTTTCAAGTCTAACATGCGTCCCCTGTTAATGACCTCACAAGTAACGCAGTGCTTCAGCTGAACTGCTCAGCTGTATCCAATAGACTTTTTGATAGGATATTGAGATTCTCTCTCTGCACCGTGTGTCAGTCAAATCCCTCCCCTCTCTCTCCCCCTCACCTTCTCTCCTCTCTCTCCCCCTCACCTTCTCTCCTCTCTCTCCCCCTTACCTTCTCTCCTCTCTCTCCTCTCTCTCCTCTCTCTCCTCTCTCTCCCCCTCACCTTCTCTCCTCTCTCTCCCCCTCACCTTCCCTCCTCTCTCTCCTTCTCTCCTCTCTCTCCTCTCTCTCCCGCTCACCTTCCCTCCTCTCTCCCCCTCACCTTCTCTCCTCTCTCTCCCCCTCACCTTCTCTCCTCTCTCCCCCTCACCTTCTCTCCTCTCTCTCCCCCTCACCTTCTCTCCTCTCTCCCCCTCACCTTCTCTCCTCTCTCTCCCCCTCACCTTCTCTCCTCTCTCCCCCTCACCTTCTCTCCTCTCTCTCTCCCTCACCTTCTCTCCTCTCTCCCCCTCACCTTCTCTCCTCTCTCTCCCCCTCACCTTCTCTCCTCTCTCTCCCCCTCACCTTCTCTCCTCTCTCTCCCCCTCACCTTCCCTCCTCTCTCCCCCTCACCTTCTCTCCTCTCTCTCCCCCTCACCTTCCCTCCTCTCTCTCCTCTCTTCTCCTCTCTCTCCCGCTCACCTTCCCTCCTCTCTCCCCCTCACCTTCCCTCCTCTCTCTCCCCCTCACCTTCTCTCCTCTCTCCCCCTCACCTTCTCCCCTCTCTCTCCCCCTCACCTTCTCCCCTCTCTCTCCCCCTCACCTTCTCTCCTCTCTCCCCCTCACCTTCTCTCCTCTCTCCCCCTCACCTTCTCTCCTCTCTCCCCCTCACCTTCCCTCCTCTCTCCCCCTCACCTTCTCTCCTCTCTCCCCCTCACCTTCTCTCCTCTCTCTCTCCCTCACCTTCCCTCCTCTCTCTCCCCCTCACCTTCTCTCCTCTCTCCCCCTCACCTTCTCTCCTCTCTCTCTCCCTCACCTTCTCTCCTCTCTCCCCCTCACCTTCTCTCCTCTCTCTCCCCCTCACCTTCTCTCCTCTCTCTCTCCCTCACCTTCTCTCCTCTCTCCCCCCTCACCTTCTCTCCTCTCTCTCCCCCTCACCTTCTCCTCTCTCTCTCACCTTCCCTCCTCTCTCTCTCCCTCACCTTCCCTCCTCTCTCTCCCCCTCACCTTCCCTCCTCTGTCTCTCTCTCCCTCACCTTCTCTCCTCTCTCTCCCTTACCTTCCCTCCTCTCTCTCTCCCTCACCTTCCCTCCTCTCTCTCCCCCTCACCTTCCCTCCTCTCTCTCTCCCTCACCTTCCCTCCTCTCTCTCTCCCTCACCTTCTCTCCTCTCTCTCCCTTACCTTCCCTCCTCTCTCTCTCCCTCACCTTCCCTCCTCTCTCTCCCCCTCACCTTCCCTCCTCTGTCTCTCTCTCCCTCACCTTCTCTCCTCTCTCTCCCTCACCTTCTCTCCTCTCTCCCCCTCACCTTCTCCTCTCTCTCACCTTCCCTCCTCTCTCTCTCCCTCACCTTCCCTCCTCTCTCTCCCCCTCACCTTCCCTCCTCTGTCTCTCTCTCCCTCACCTTCTCTCCTCTCTCTCCCCCTCACCTTCTCTCCTCTCTCCCCCTCACCTTCCCTCCTCTCTCTCCCCCTCACCTTCTCTCCTCTCTCCCCCTCACCTTCCCTCCTCTCTCTCCCCCTCACCTTCTCTCCCTCTCTCTCCCCCCTCACCTTCCCTCCTCTCTCTCCTCCTCACCTTCCCTCCTCTCTCTCCCCCCTCACCTTCTCTCCTCTCTCTCCCCCTCACCTTCTCTCCTCTCTCTCCCCCTCACCTTCCCTCCTCTCTCTCCCCCTCACCTCCTCTCCTCTCTCTCCCTCACCTTCCCTCCTCTCTCTCCCCCTTACCTTCTCTCCTCTCTCTCCCCCTCACCTTCTCTCCTCTCTCTCCCCCTCACCTTCTCTCCTCTCTCTCCCCCTCACCTTCCCTCCTCTCTCTCCCCCCTCACCTTCTCTCCTCTCTCTCCCCCTCACCTTCTCTCCTCTCTCTCCCCCTCACCTTCTCTCCTCTCTCTCCCCCTCACCTTCTCTCCTCTCTCTCCCCCTCACCTTCTCTCCTCTCTCTCCTCCTCACCGTCCCTCCTCTCTCTCCCCCTCACCTTCTCTCCTCTCTCTCCCCCTCACCTTCCCTCCTCTCTCTCCTCCTCACCGTCCCTCCTCTCTCTCCCCTCACCTTCTCTCCTCTCTCCCCCCCTCACCTTCTCTCCTCTCTCCCCCTCACCTTCCCTCCTCTCTCCTCCTCACCGTCCCTCCTCCCTCTCCCCCTCACCTTCCCTCCTCTCTCTCCCCCTCACCTTCCCTCCTCTCTCTCCCCCTCACCTTCCCTCCTCTCTCTCCTCCTCACCGTCCCTCCTCTCTCTCCCCCTCACCTTCTCTCCTCTCTCTCCCCCTCACCTTCTCTCCTCTCTCTCCCCCCTCACCTTCTCTCCTCTCTCTCCCCCTCACCTTCCCTCCTCTCTCTCCCCCTCACCTTCTATCCTCTCTCTCTCCCCCTCACCTTCTCTCCTCTCTCTCCCCTCACCTTCCCTCCTCTCTCCCCCCTCACCTTCTCTCCTCTCTCTCCCCCTCACCTTCCCTCCTCTCTCTCTCCCCTCACCTTCTCTCCTCTCTCTCCCCCTCACCTTCTCTCCTCTCTCTCCCCCTCACCTTCCCTCCTCTCTCTCCCCCTCACCTTCTCTCCTCTCTCTCCCCCTCACCTTCTCTCCTCTCTCTCCCCCTCACCTTCTCTCCTCTCTCTCCCCCTCACCTTCTCTCCTCTCTCTCCCCCTCACCTTCTCTCCTCTCTCTCCCCCTCACCTTCTCTCCTCTCTCTCCCCCTCACCTTCTCCTCCTCTCTCTCCCCTCACCTTCCCTCCTCTCTCTCCTTCTCTCCTCTCTCTCCTCTCTCTCCCGCCTCACCTTCCCTCCTCTCTCTCCCCTCACCTTCCCTCCTCTCTCTCCCCCTCACCTTCTCTCCTCTCTCTCTCCCCCTCACCTTCCCTCCTCTCTCTCCCCCTCACCTTCTCTCCTCTCTCCCCCTCACCTTCTCCCCTCTCTCTCTCCCCCTCACCTTCTCTCCTCTCTCCCCCTCACCTTCCTCCTCTCTCCCCCTCACCTTCTCTCCTCTCTCCCCCTCACCTTCTCTCCTCTCTCTCTCCCTCACCTTCCCTCCTCTCTCTCCCCCTCACCTTCTCTCCTCTCTCCCCCTCACCTTCTCTCCTCTCTCTCTCCCTCACCTTCTCTCCTCTCTCCCCCTCACCTTCTCTCCTCTCTCTCCCCCTCACCTTCTCTCCTCTCTCTCTCCCTCACCTTCTCTCCTCTCTCCCCCTCACCTTCTCTCCTCTCTCTCCCCCTCACCTTCCCTCCTCTCTCTCCCCCTCACCTTCCTCTCCTCTGTCTCTCTCTCCCTCACCTTCTCTCCTCTCTCTCCCTTACCTTCCCTCCTCTCTCCCCCTCACCTTCCCTCCTCTCTCTCCCCCTCACCTTCCCTCCTCTCTCTCCCCCCTCACCTTCTCTCCTCTCTCTCCCCCTCACCTTCTCTCCTCTCTCTCCCCCTCACCTTCCCTCCTCTCTCTCCTCCTCACCTTCTCTCCTCTCTCTCCCCCTCACCTTCCCTCCTCTCTCTCTCCTCCTCACCTTCCCTCCTCTCTCTCTCCCCCTCACCTTCTCTCCTCTCTCTCCCCCTCACCTTCTCTCCTCTCTCTCCCCCTCACCTTCTCTCCTCTCTCTCCTCCACCTTCCCTCCTCCCCCCCCCCTCACCTTCTCTCCTCTCTCTCCCCCTCACCTTCCCTCCTCTCTCTCCCCCTCACCTCCTCTCCTCTCTCTCCCTCACCTTCCCTCCTCTCTCTCCCCCTCACCTTCTCTCCTCTCTCTCCCCCCTCACCTTCTCTCCTCTCTCTCCCCCTCACCTTCTCTCCTCTCTCTCCTCCTCACCGTCCCTCCTCTCTCTCCCCCTCACCTTCTCTGTCTCTCTCCCCCTCACCTTCTCTTCTCTCTCTCCCCCTCACCTTCCCTCCTCTCTCTCCCCCTCACCTTCCCTCCTCTCTCTCCCCCCTCACCTTCTCTCCTCTCTCTCCCCCTCACCTTCTCTCCTCTCTCCCCCTCACCTTCTCTCCTCTCTCTCCCCCTCACCTTCTCTCCTCTCTCTCCCCCTCACCTTCTCTCCTCTCTCCCCCTTACCTTCTCTCCTCTCTCTCCTCTCTCTCCTCTCTCTCCTCTCTCTCCCCCTCACCTTCTCTCCTCTCTCTCCCCCTCACCTTCCCTCCTCTCTCTCCTTCTCTCCTCTCTCTCCTCTCTCTCCCGCTCACCTTCCCTCCTCTCTCCCTCCCCTCACCTTCTCTCCTCTCTCTCCCCCTCACCTTCTCTCCTCTCTCTCCCCCTCACCTTCTCTCCTCTCTCTCCCCCTCACCTTCCCTCCTCTCTCTCCCCCTCACCTTCTCTCCTCTCTCTCCCCCTCACCTTCCCTCCTCTCTCTCCTTCTCTCCTCTCTCTCCTCTCTCTCCCGCTCACCTTCCCTCCTCTCTCCCCCTCACCTTCCCTCCTCTCTCTCTCCCCTCACCTTCTCTCCTCTCTCCCCCTCACCTTCTCCCCTCTCTCTCCCCCTCACCTTCTCTCCTCTCTCCCCCTCACCTTCTCTCCTCTCTCCCCCTCACCTTCTCTCCTCTCTCCCCCTCACCTTCCCTCCTCTCTCCCCCTCACCTTCTCTCCTCTCTCCCCCTCACCTTCTCTCCTCTCTCTCTCCCTCACCTTCCCTCCTCTCTCTCCCCTCACCTTCTCTCCTCTCTCCCCCTCACCTTCTCTCCTCTCTCTCTCCCTCACCTTCTCTCCTCTCTCCCCCTCACCTTCTCTCCTCTCTCTCCCCCTCACCTTCTCTCCTCTCTCTCTCCCCTCACCTTCTCTCCTCTCTCCCCCTCACCTTCTCTCCTCTCTCTCCCCCTCACCTTCTCCTCTCTCTCTCACCTTCCCTCCTCTCTCTCTCCCTCACCTTCCCTCCTCTCTCTCCCCCTCACCTTCCCTCCTCTGTCTCTCTCTCCCTCACCTTCTCTCCTCTCTCTCCCTTACCTTCCCTCCTCTCCCCCTCACCTTCCCTCCTCTCTCTCCCCCTCACCTTCTCTCCTCTCTCCCCCTCACCTTCCCTCCTCTCTCTCCCCCTCACCTTCTCTCCTCTCTCTCCCCCTCACCTTCCCTCCTCTCTCTCCTCCTCACCTTCCCTCCTCTCTCTCCCCCTCACCTTCTCTCCTCTCTCTCCCCCTCACCTTCTCTCCCTCTCTCTCCCCCTCACCTTCCCTCCTCTCTCTCCCCCTCACCTCCTCTCCTCTCTCTCTCTCCCTCACCTTCCCTCCTCTCTCTCCCCCTTACCTTCTCTCCTCTCTCTCCCCCTCACCTTCTCTCCTCTCTCTCCCCCTCACCTTCTCTCCTCTCTCTCCCCCTCACCTTCCTCCTCTCTCTCCCCTCACCTTCTCTCCTCTCTCTCCCCCTCACCTTCTCTCCTCTCTCTCCCCCTCACCTTCTCTCCTCTCTCTCCCCCTCACCTTCTCTCCTCTCTCTCCTCCTCACCGTCCCTCCTCTCTCTCCCCCTCACCTTCTCTCCTCTCTCTCCGCCCCCTCACCTTCCCTCCTCTCTCTCCTCCTCACCCGTCCCTCCTCTCTCTCCCCCTCACCTTCTCTCCTCTCTCTCCCCCCTCACCTTCTCTCCTCTCTCCCCCTCACCTTCCCTCCTCTCTCCTCCTCACCGTCCCTCCTCCCTCTCCCCCTCACCTTCCCTCCTCTCTCTCCCCCTCACCTTCCCTCCTCTCTCTCCCCCTCACCTTCCCTCCTCTCTCTCCTCCTCACCGTCCCTCCTCTCTCTCTCCCCCTCACCTTCTCTCCTCTCTCTCCCCCTCACCTTCTCTCCTCTCTCCCCCCCTCACCTTCTCTCCTCTCTCTCCCCTCACCTTCTATCCTCTCTCTCCCCCTCACCTTCCCTCCTCTCTCTCCCCTCACCTTCCCTCCTCTCTCTCCCCCTCACCTTCTCTCCTCTCTCTCCCCCTCACCTTCCCTCCTCTCTCTCCCCCACCTGCTCTCCTCTCTCTCCCCCTCACCTTCCCTCCTCTCTCTCCCCCTCACCTTCTCTCCTCTCTCTCCCCCTCACCTTCTCTCCTCTCTCTCCCCCTCACCTTCCCTCCTCTCTCTCTCCCCTCACCTTCTCTCCTCTCTCTCCCCCACCTTCTCTCCTCTCTCTCCCCCTCACCTTCTCCTCTCTCTCCCCCTCACCTTCTCCTCTCTCTCCCCCTCACCTTCCCTCCTCTCTCTCCTTCTCACCTCTCTCCTCCTCTCTCTCCCGCTCACCTTCCCTCCTCTCTCCCCCTCACCTTCCCTCCTCTCTCTCTCCCCCTCACCTTCTCTCCTCTCTCTCCCCCTCACCTTCTCTCCTCTCTCCCCCTCACCTTCTCCCCTCTCTCTCCCCCTCACCTTCTCTCCTCTCTCTCCCCCTCACCTTCCCTCCTCTCTCCCCCTCACCTTCTCTCCTCTCTCTCCCCTCACCTTCTCTCCTCTCTCTCTCTCCCCTCACCTTCCCTCCTCTCTCTCCCCCCTCACCTTCTCCTCCTCTCTCTCCCCCTCACCTTCTCTCCTCTCTCTCTCCCCACCTTCTCTCCTCTCTCCCCCTCACCTTCTCTCCTCTCCTCTCCCCCTCACCTTCTCTCCTCTCTCTCTCCCTCACCTTCTCTCCTCTCTCTCCCCCTCACCTTCTCCTCCTCTCTCTCCCCCTCACCTTCCCTCCTCTCTCTCCCCCTCACCTTCCCTCCTCTGTCTCTCTCTCCCTCACCTTCTCTCCTCTCTCTCCCTTACCTTCCCTCCTCTCTCCCCCTCACCTTCCCTCCTCTCTCTCTCCCCCTCACCTTCCCTCCTCTCTCTCCCCCTCACCTTCTCTCCTCTCTCTCCCCCTCACCTTCTCTCCTCTCTCTCCCCCTCACCTTCCCTCCTCTCTCTCCTCCTCACCTTCTCTCCTCTCTCTCCCCCTCACCTTCCCTCCTCTCTCTCCTCCTCACTCTTCCCTCCTCTCTCTCTCCCCCTCACCTTCTCTCCTCTCTCTCCCCCTCACCCTTCTCTCCTCTCTCTCCCCCTCACCTTCTCTCCTCTCTCTCCTCCTCACCTTCCCTCCTCCCCCCCCCCTCACCTTCTCTCCTCTCTCTCCCCCTCACCTTCCCTCCTCTCTCTCCCCCTCACCTCCTCTCCTCTCTCTCCCTCACCTTCCCTCCTCTCTCTCCCCCTCACCTTCTCTCCCTCTCTCTCCCCCTCACCTTCTCTCCTCTCTCTCCCCCTCACCTTCTCTCCTCTCTCTCCTCCTCACCGTCCCTCCTCTCTCTCCCCCTCACCTTCTCTGTCCTCTCTCTCCCCCTCACCTTCTCTCCTCTCTCTCCCCCTCACCTTCCTCCTCTCTCTCCCCCTCACCTTCTCTCCTCTCTCTCCCCCTCACCTTCTCTCCTCTCTCTCCCCCTCACCTTCTCTCCTCTCTCCCCCTCACCTTCTCTCCTCTCTCTCCCCTCACCTTCTCTCCTCTCTCTCCCCCCTCACCTTCTCCTCTCTCTCCCTCACCTTCCCTCCTCTCTCTCCCCCTCACCTTCCCTCCTCTCTCTCCCCCTCACCTTCTCTCCTCTCTCTCCCCCTCACCTTCTCTCCTCTCTCTCCCCCTCACCTTCTCTCCTCTCTCTCCCCCTCACCTTCCTCCTCTCTCTCCCCTCACCTCTCTCCTCTCTCTCCCCCTCACCTTCTCTCCTCTCTCTCCCCCTCACCTTCTCTCCTCTCTCTCCCCCTCACCTTCTCTCCTCTCTCTCCTCCTCACCTTCCCTCCTCTCTCTCCCCCCTCACCTTCTCTCCTCTCTCTCCCCCTCACCTTCCCTCCTCTCTCTCCCCTCACCGTCCTCCTCCTCTCTCCCCTCACCTTCCCTCCTCTCTCTCCCCCTCACCTTCCTCCTCTCTCTCCCCCTCACCTTCTCTCCTCTCTCTCCCTCCCTCACCTCTCTCCTCTCTCCTCCCCTCACCTTCTCTCCTCTCTCTCCCCCTCACCTTCTCTCCTCTCTCTCCCCCTCACCTTCCCTCCTCTCTCTCCCCCTCACCTTCCCTCCTCTCTCTCCCCCCTCACCTTCTCCTCCTCTCTCTCCCCCTCACCTTCTCTCCTCTCTCTCCCCTCACCTTCCCTCCTCTCTCTCCCCCTCACCTTCTCTCCTCTCTCTCCCCCTCACCTTCTCTCCTCTCTCTCCCCCTCACCTTCTCCTCTCTCTCCCCCTCACCTTCTCTCCTCTCTCTCCCCCTCACCTTCTCCTCCTCTCTCTCCCCCTCACCTTCTCTCCTCTCTCTCCCCCTCACCTTCTCTCCTCTCTCTCCCCCTCACCTTCCTCTCCTCTCTCTCTCCCCCTCACCTTCTCTCCTCTCTCTCCCCCTCACCTTCTCTCCTCTCTCTCCCCTCACCTTCTCTCCTCCTCTCTCCCCCTCACCTTCTCTCCTCTCTCTCCCCCTCACCTTCTCTCCTCTCTCTCCCCCTCACCTTCCTCCTCTCTCTCCCCCTCACCTTCCCTCCTCTCTCCCCCTCACCTTCCCTCCTCTCTCTCTCCCTCACCTTCCCTCCTCTCTCTCCCCCTCACCTTCGCTCCTCTCTCTCCCCCCCTCACCTTCTCTCCTCTCTCTCCCCCTCACCTTCTCCCTCTCTCTCCCCCTCACCTTCTCTCCTCTCTCCCCCTCACCTTCTCTCCTCTCTCTCCCCCTCACCTTCTCTCCTCTCTCTCCCCCTCACCTTCTCTCCTCTCTCTCCCCCTCACCTTCTCTCCTCTCTCTCCCCCTCACCTTCTCTCCTCTCTCTCCCCCTCACCTTCTCTCCTCTCTCTCCCCTCACCTTCTCTCCTCTCTCTCCCCCTCACCTTCCCTCCTCTCTCTCCCCCTCACCTTCCCTCCTCTCTCCCCCTCACCTTCTCCTCCTCTCTCTCCCTCACCTTCTCTCCTCTCTCCCCCTCACCTTCCCTCCTCTCTCCCCCTCACCTTCTCTCCTCTCTCTCCCCCTCACCTTCTCTCCTCTCTCTCCCCCTCACCTCCCTCCTCTCTCCCCCTCACCTTCTCTCCTCTCTCTCCCTCACCTTCCCTCCTCTCTCTCCTCCCTCACCTTCCCTCCTCTCTCTCCCCCTCACCTTCTCTCCTCTCTCTCCCCCTCACCTTCCCTCCTCTCTCTCCCCCTCACCTTCCCTCCTCTCTCCCCCTCACCGTCCCTCCTCTCTCTCCCCCTCACCTTCTCTCCTCTCTCCTCCTCACCTTCCCTCCTCTCCCCCTCACCTTCTCTCCTCTCTCTCCCCCTCACCTTCTCTCCTCTCTCCCCCTCACCTTCCCTCTCTCTCCCCCTCACCTTCTCTCCTCTCTCTCCCCCTCACCTTCCCTCCTCTCTCTCCCCCTCACCTTCTCTCCTCTCTCTCCCCCTCACCTTCTCTCCTCTCTCTCCCCCTCACCTTCTCTCCTCTCTCTCCCCCTCACCTTCTCTCCTCTCTCTCCCCCTCACCTTCTCTCCTCTCTCCCCCTCACCTTCTCTCCTCTCTCCCCCTCACCTTCTCTCCTCTCTCCCCCTCACCTTCCCTCCTCTCTCTCCCCCTCACCTTCTCTCCTCTCTCTCCCCCTCACCTTCTCTCCTCTCTCTCCCCCTCACCTTCTCTCCTCTCTCTCCCCCCTCACCTTCTCCCCTCTCTCTCCCCCTCACCTTCCTCCTCTCTCTCCCCCTCACCTTCCTCCTCTCTCTCCCCCTCACCTTCCCTCCTCTCTCCCCCTCACCTTCTCTCCTCTCTCTCCCCCTCACCTTCTCTCCTCTCTCTCCCCCTCACCTTCCCTCCTCTCTCTCCCCTCACCTTCTCTCCTCTCTCTCCCCCTCACCTTCTCTCCTCTCTCTCCCCCTCACCTTCCCTCCTCTCTCTCCCCCTCACCTTCTCTCCTCTCTCTCCCCCTCACCTTCTCTCCTCTCTCTCTCCCCTCACCTTCTCTCCTCTCTCTCCCCCCTCACCTTCTCTCCTCTCTCTCCCCCTCACCTTCCCTCCTCTCTCCCCCTCACCTTCTCTCCTCTCTCTCCCCCTCACCTTCTCTCCTCTCTCTCCCCCTCACCTTCCCTCCTCTCTCTCCCCCTCACCTTCCCTCCTCTCTCTCCCCCTCACCTTCTCTCCTCTCTCTCCCCCTCACCTTCTCTCCTCTCTCTCCCCCTCACCTTCTCTCCTCTCTCTCCCCCTCACCTTCTCTCCTCTCTCTCCCCCTCACCTTCTCTCCTCCCCCTCACCTTCTCTCCTCTCTCCCCCTCACCTTCTCTCCTCTCTCTCCCCCTCACCTTCTCTCCTCTCTCTCCCCCTCTCCTTCTCTCCTCTCTCTCCCCCTCACCTTCCCTCCTCTCTCTCCCCCTCACCTTCTCTCCTCTCTCTCCCCCTCACCTTCCTCTCCTCTCTCTCCCCCTCACCTTCCTCTCCTCTCTCTCCCCCTCACCTTCTCTCCTCTCTCTCCCCCTCACCTTCTCTCCTCTCTCTCCCCCTCACCTTCTCTCCTCTCTCTCCCCCTCACCTTCCCTCCTCTCTCTCCCCCTCACCTTCCTCCTCTCTCTCCCCCTCACCTTCTCTCCTCTCTCTCCCCCTCACCTTCTCTCCTCTCTCTCCCCCTCACCTTCCCTCCTCTCTCTCCCCCTCACCTTCTCTCCTCTCTCTCCCCCTCACCTTCTCTCCTCTCTCTCCCCCTCTCCTTCTCTCCTCTCTCTCCCCCCTCACCTTCTCTCCTCTCTCTCCCCCCTCACCTTCTCTCCTCTCTCTCCCCCTCACCTTCTCTCCTCTCTCTCCCCCTCACCTTCCTCCTCTCTCTCCTCCTCACCGTCTCCTCCTCTCTCTCCCCCTCTCCTTCTCTCCTCTCTCCCCCTCACCTTCCCTCCTCTCTCTCCCCCTCACCTTCCCTCCTCTCTCTCCCCCTCACCTTCTCTCCTCCTCTCCCCCTCACCTTCCCTCCTCTCTCTCCCCCTCACCTTCTCTCCTCTCTCTCCCCCTCACCTTCTCTCCTCTCTCTCCCCCTCACCTTCCTCCTCTCTCTCCCCCTCACCTTCCCTCCTCTCTCTCCCCCTCACCTTCTCTCCCCTCTCTCCCCCCTCACCTTCTCTCCTCTCTCTCCCCCTCACCTTCTCTCCTCTCTCTCCCCCTCACCTTCTCTCCTCTCTCTCCCCCTCACCTTCTCTCCTCTCTCTCTCCCTCACCTTCTCTCCTCCTCACCTCTCTCCTCTCTCTCTCCCCCCTCACCTTCTCTCCTCTCTCTCCCCCTCACCTTCTCTCCTCTCTCTCCCCCTCACCTTCTCTCCTCTCTCTCCCCCTCACCTTCTCTCCTCTCTCTCCCCCTCACCTTCTCTCCTCTCTCCCCCTCACCTTCTCTCCTCTCTCTCCCCCTCACCTTCTCTCCTCTCTCCCCCTCACCTTCTCTCCTCTCTCTCCCCCTCACCTTCTCTCCTCTCTCTCCCCCTCACCTTCTCTCCTCTCTCTCCCCCTCACCTTCCCTCCTCTCTCTCCCCCTCACCTTCCCTCCTCTCTCCCCCTCACCTTCCCTCCTCTCTCTCCCCCTCACCTTCTCCCCTCTCTCTCCCCCTCACCTTCCCTCCTCTCTCTTCCCCCTCACCTTCCCTCCTCTCTCCCCCTCACCTTCTCTCCTCTCTCTCCCCCTCACCTCTCTCCTCTCTCCCCTCACCTTCCCTCCTCTCTCTCCCCCTCACCTTCTCTCCTCTCTCTCCCCCTCACCTTCTCTCCTCTCTCTCCCCCTCACCTTCTCTCCTCTCTCTCCCCCTCACCTTCTCTCCTCTCTCCCCCTCACCTTCTCTCCTCTCTCCCCCTCACCTTCTCTCCTCTCTCTCCCCCTCACCTTCTCTCCTCTCTCTCCCCCTCACCTTCTCTCCTCTCTCTCCCCCTCACCTTCTCTCCTCTCTCTCCCCCTCACCTTCTCTCCTCTCTCCCCCTCACCTTCTCTCCTCTCTCTCCCCCTCACCTTCTCTCCTCTCTCTCCCCCTCACCTTCTCTCCTCTCTCCCCCTCACCTTCTCTCCTCTCTCTCCCCCTCACCTTCCCTCCTCCCTCTCCCCCCTCACCTTCTCTCCTCTCTCTCCCCCTCACCTTCCCTCCTCTCTCTCCCCCTCACCTTCTCTCCTCTCTCCCCCTCACCCTTCTCTCCTCTCTCCCCCTCACCTTCCCTCCTCTCTCTCCCCCTCACCTTCTCTCCTCTCTCTCCCCCTCACCTTCTCTCCTCTCTCTCCCCCTCACCTTCTCTCCTCTCTCCTCCTCACCTTCCCTCCTCTCTCTCCCCCTCACCTTCTCTCCTCTCTCCCCCTCACCTTCTCTCCTCTCTCCCCCCTCACCTTCTCTCCTCTCTCTCCCCCTCACCTTCTCTCCTCTCTCTCCCCCTCACCTTCTCTCCTCTCTCTCCCCCTCACCTTCTCTCCTCTCTCTCCCCCTCACCTTCCCTCCTCTCTCTCCCCCTCACCTTCTCTCCTCTCTCTCCCTCACCTCCTCTCCTCTCTCTCCCCCTCACCTTCCCTCCTCTCTCTCCCCCTCACCTTCTCTCCTCTCTCTCCCCCTCACCTTCTCTCCTCTCTCCCCCTCACCTTCTCTCCCCTCTCTCCCCCTCACCTTCCCTCCTCTCTCTCCCCCTCACCTTCTCTCCTCTCTCTCCCCCTCACCTTCTCTCTCCTCTCTCTCCCCCTCACCTTCTCTCCTCTCTCTCCCCCCTCACCTTCCCTCCTCTCTCTCCCCTCACCTTCCCTCCTCTCTCTCCCCCTCACCTTCCCTCCTCTCTCCCCCTCACCTTCTCTCCTCTCTCCCCCTCACCTTCTCTCCTCTCTCTTCCCCCTCACCTTCTCTCCTCTCTCTCCCCCTCACCTTCTCTCCTCTCTCCCCCTCACCTTCTCTCCTCTCTCTCCCCCTCACCTTCCCTCCTCTCTCTCCCCCCTCACCTTCCCTCCTCTCTCCCCCCCTCACCTTCTCTCCTCTCTCCCCCTCACCTTCTCTCCTCTCTCTCCCCCTCACCTTCCCTCCTCTCTCTCCCCCCTCACCTTCTCTCCTCTCTCCCCCTCACCTTCTCTCCTCTCTCCCACTCACCTTCTCTCCTCTCTCCCACTCACCTTCTCTCCTCTCTCTCCCCCCTCACCTTCCCTCCTCTCTCTCCCCCTCACCTTCTCTCCCTCTCCCCCTCACCTTCTCTCCTCTCTCCCCCTCACCTTCTCTCCTCTCTCTCCCCCTCACCTTCTCTCCTCTCTCTCCCCCTCACCTTCTCTCCTCTCTCTCCCCCTCACCTTCTCTCCTCTCTCTCCCCCTCACCTTCTCTCCTCTCTCTCCCCCTCACCTTCTCTCCTCTCTCTCCCCCTCACCTTCCCTCCTCTCTCTCCCCCTCACCTTCTCTCCTCTCTCTCCCCCTCACCTTCCCTCCTCTCTCTCCCCCCTCACCTTCTCTCCTCTCTCTCCCCCCTCACCTTCTCTCCTCTCTCTCCCCCTCACCTTCTCTCCTCTCTCTCCCCCTCACCTTCCCTCCTCTCTCTCCCCCTCACCTTCCCTCCTCTCTCTCTCCCCTCACCTTCTCTCCTCTCTCTCCCCCTCACCTTCTCTCCTCTCTCTCCCCCTCACCTTCCCTCCTCTCTCTCCCTCTCACCTTCCCTCCTCTCTCCTCTCTCTCTCTCTCTCTCTCTCACCCCCTCACCTTCTCTCCTCTCTCTCCCCCTCACCTTCTCTCCTCTCTCCCCCCCTCACCCTCTCTCCTCTCTCTCTCTCTCCCCCTCACCGTCTCTCCTCTCTCTCCCCCTCACCTTCCCTCCTCTCTCCTCTCTCTCTCTCTCCCCCTCACCTTCCCTCCTCTCTCCTCTCTCTCTCTCTCCCCCTCACCTTCCCTCCTCTCTCTCCCCCTCACCTTCCCTCCTCTCTCCTCTCTCTCTCTCTCTCTCTCACCCCCTCACCTTCTCTCCTCTCTCTCCCCCTCACCTTCTCTCCTCTCTCCCCCCCTCACCCTCTCTCCTCTCTCTCTCTCTCCCCCTCACCGTCTCTCCTCTCTCTCCCCCTCACCTTCCCTCCTCTCTCTCGGTTCATTGATGTTCTGTCATCCTTGTCATTCAAACAGCGACAGCGCTATAGTAACACATTCAGAGCCACGCCCCTATGCCCAAAATAGGCCGTTCCGTGCCACCGCTTTAGTCAATGGGAGCACGGGGACATTTGCGAACGCTTAAACTGTATCTTAAATTATGGCTATGGGTCTAATACACCTGTCGCTTATCAATGACTTGCTTGCAGTCAGCATGTACGAAACTGATTGTTTTTTCATCAGTACATTTCCGTTTTATACCGTTTTGAATACGAGTATAGTTTTGGAGATTTCTAGTAATTCCAAAGAAATCCGCGATAATCACCCTGTTACTGGAATACACAAAACACGTTGTCATTTTTCGGCTGATTTATGAATAGTTTTCAAATAAACGCTAGATTATCGAGAGTATATGTGTCCTTATGCATGATACAAAAGCGGGCTGAAAAATCGCTTATTCGTGACTGGCTCAGCGATAACGTCACACACACACACACACAGACACAGACACAGACACACAGACACACAGACACACAGACACACAGACACACACACACACACACACACACACACACACTGTCCGATGGCGGAGAAAGGAACATCTGATTAACCAAAGATTCGTAAACATAAATTCCTTACCTCACATCAGATGTTCTGCAAAAAGATT
>NC_140169.1:2556027-2598892 GCF_963971535.1 Notolepis coatsorum | reverse complement strand
ACTCTTTTCTTTCTGGACTCTTTTTGTATCACAAACAGTACTGTAATTGCAAATCTGTATGTCATAAATGTATAGATGGAGCAGTACTGTCTATCTGTATGTCATGTATGTCATATATGTTACGATGAATTGAAAATGGGGGACCCTGATGTAAACAAGACGAAAGTCTTTCTCTGGTCTGCATCCCCTTAACAATTGTATGTATTGAGCTGTACTGTACTGTACCCATTCTGCAATCTGTTAATAAAGTTTTCATTCATTCATTCATTCATTCATTCATTCATTCATTCATTACTGGTTACAAGGTAGGAGTAGACTCATCTTCAGTCCACTAATGGTTATTACTGGTTACAAGGTAGGAGTAGACACATCTTCAGTCCACTAATGGTTATTACTGGTTACAAGGTAGGAGTAGACTCATCTTCAGTCCACTAATGGTTATTACTGGTTACAAGGTAGGAGTAGACACATCTTCAGTCCACTAATGGTTATTACTGGTTACAAGGTAGGAGTAGACACATCTTCAGTCCACTAATGGTTATTACTGGTTACAAGGTAGGAGTAGACTCATCTTCAGTCCACTAATGGTTATTACTGGTTACAAGGTAGGAGTAGACTCATCTTCAGTCCACTAATGGTTATTACTGGTTACAAGGTAGGAGTAGACTCATCTTCAGTCCACTAATGGTTATTACTGGTTACAAGGTAGGAGTAGACACATCTTCAGTCCACTAATGGTTATTACTGGTTACAAGGTAGGAGTAGACACATCTTCAGTCCACTAATGGTTATTACTGGTTACAAGGTAGGAGTAGACTCATCTTCAGTCCACTAATGGTTATTACTGGTTACAAGGTAGGAGTAGACACATCTTCAGTCCACTAATGGTTATTACTGGTTACAAGGTAGGAGTAGACACATCTTCAGTCCACTAATGGTTATTACTGGTTACAAGGTAGGAGTAGACTCATCTTCAGTCCACTAATGGTTATTACTGGTTACAAGGTAGGAGTAGACTCATCTTCAGTCCACTAATGGTTATTACTGGTTACAAGGTAGGAGTAGACACATCTTCAGTCCACTAATGGTTATTACTGGTTACAAGGTTATGATATAAAGAAATGTATGTATTATTATTATTATTATTATTATTATTATTATTATTATTATTATTATTATTATTATTATTATTATTATTATTATTATTATTTAAATATATAGTATATATCTTTTGGGGCATCAGATAATGGTTTGAGTTCCAGGGCTGAGAAGGAATGATATTAGTAACATTGTTAACACTGTGCTACATTACAGAGAAATACAAAACCGTAATAATGAGCCTTTAAAATATACATTTTACAAGCGCATGCATGAAGCGAGCTGCCTGTTAACAACAGTCATGTTTGAGGTTGAATGATAGGCCAATGTTTGCCTGCAGAGTTTGCATGTCACCTTCTTTGGATTTCCTGTCCGATAGTAGTAGTAGTAACTAACTAATAACTATCTAGTAACTAACTAATAACTATCTTATAACATCTAATAAATGTCTAATAACCATAGGGACCAGCTGTGTAATCGCCCATGTCTGTATTTTCCTGTGTCCCTTCGTTTCAAATGAAAAGCCTTGCAGCGACCAATGGAAATGTGGTCTAAGACTCTTGTCGTTGTCTAACGTTTGGTCGACTATTAGGGGGCAGCCCTGGTCTCTATTAGGGGGCAGCCCTGGTCTCTATTAGGGGGCAGCCCTGGTCTCTATTAGGGGGCAGCCCTGCTCTCCTCTATTAGGGGGCAGCCCTGCTCTCTATTAGGGGGCAGCCCTGGTCTCTATTAGGGGGCAGCCCTGGTCTCTATTAGGGGGCAGCCCTGCTCTCTATTAGGGGGCAGCCCTGGTCTCTATTAGGGGGCAGCCCTGGTCTCTATTAGGGGGCAGCCCTGCTCTCCTCTATTAGGGGGCAGCCCTGCTCTCCTCTATTAGGGGGCAGCCCTGCTCTCCTCTATTAGGGGGCAGCCCTGCTCTCCTCTATTAGGGGGCAGCCCTGCTCTCCTCTATTAGGGGGCAGCCCTGCTCTCCTCTATTAGGGGGCAGCCCTGGTCTCTATTAGGGGGCAGCCCTGCTCTCCTCTATTAGGGGGCAGCCCTGCTCTCCTCTATTAGGGGGCAGCCCTGCTCTCCTCTATTAGGGGGCAGCCCTGCTCTCCTCTATTAAGGGGCAGCCCTGCTCTCCTCTATTAGGGGGCAGCCCTGGTCTCTATTAGGGGGCAGCCCTGCTCTCCTCTATTAGGGGGCAGCCACATGGAATCATACAATCAGAGTTTCTTCATTACACAATCGTAAATAACATTCCATGGACAAAAGGATCAGGAAGAAGAATAAATCTTATAGTTACCTGCCCCTTATTCCTAAACTAAAAAAGTATTTTCTTAATGGTCGGCTTACAACCTAATTTATACAAATAATAATTTATACCATTATACAGAAACTCACAATCCACAGTTAAACAAAGAAAAAATTAAATAATAATAATAATAATAATAATAATAATAATAATAATAATAATAATAATAATAATAATAATAATAATAATAATAATAATAATAATAATAAAGAATAAAAGAAAGAGAGAAAAAAAAGAAAAGAAAAGATCTCACTATTCATATCACATTTGATTTTCATACTGACTAAATATTTATTTTTTATAATTTTTTTGAATTGATAAACACTATTACTTCCCTTAAGCTCGCTATGGAGAGAATTCCACAACTTTACACCAATAACTGATGGACACATCTGTTTAAGTGTGGTACGTGCAAACTGATGTTTAAAATTGTATTTTCTCCTACTAAACTTACTTTCTAAATGAAAAAGATTTTGTAGTTTTTCTGGCAGTGTATTATTTCTTGCTCTAAACATAATTAACATTGTTTGAAACTTAACCATGTCTTCAAGTTTAATTATTCTAGATTTAATAAATAATGTATTTGTGTGTTCTCGATAACTTACTTTATGTGTGATTCTTATGGCCCTCTTCTGTAGTATATATAATGGTTTTATATTGGTCCTATACGTATTCCCCCACACTTCAATACAATAACTGATATAAGGTGAGATGAGTGAACAGTAGTGTTCTCATTGCCTCATACTCTAACACATCCTTTACTTTATTCATAACAAAAATACTCTTGGACATCTTTTTTTTAACGTGTGCTATGTGCGATTTCCATGTTAATTTATCATCCATAATCACACCAAGAAAACGAAATTCATTAACTCTCTCTATATCAACTCCATCTATTGTCAGTACTATATTTTCATCTAGTTTTCGATTGCCAAAAATCATAAATTTCTTTTTTTTTAGATTCAGTGATAGCTTATTTACATCAAACCATTTCTTTAGCTTTGTCATTTCATACACAATATATTCTGCTAGTTCCTTTAAATTATTTCCAGAGCAAAAAAAATTGGTATCATCAGCAAACAAGACAAACTGTAATAGTTTTGAAACATCACAAATAATATAAAAAAGAGTTTGGGCCCCAAAACCGAACCTTGCGGTACCCCACATTCAATTTTCATGAGCTCAGATTTGACATCTGCCAACTGCACATATTGTTGCCTATTGTGGAGATAACTACTCAACCATTCTAGAACCATTCCTCTCACACCATATGTGCGTAATTTAGAAATTAGAATATTATGATCTAAGGTATCAAATGCCTTTTTTAAATCAATAAACACCCCTATTGTTAATTTCCTTTTATCTGTTGCTGTTATTTCTTCAATAATATTCATTAAGGCAGTCGCTGTTGATCTGTTTTGCCTAAAGCCATACTGGCTTTCGCTCAGCAGTTTGTTCTTTTCCACAAAGCCATCTAACTCACATAAAACATGTCCAATCTAAACTCTCACGAAGCATTTCAGTCATGAGTAAAGTAAAGCACTTCCTGGATAGAAAATCACTCTACATTCTCTACTGTTCACTAGTTTTACCATATTTAAATTACTGTGCTGAAGTCTGGGGAAACAATTATAAGTCTACACTACAACCACTTTTTATACTCCAAAAAAGGGCCATAAGGATAGTTCACATTGCAGGTTATCGTGATCACACTAACATATTGTTTCTGGAGTCAAAGACATTGAAGTTAAATGATCTTGTGGAATTTAAAACGGCACACTTAATGTATAAAGCAAAAAGTCATGCACTTCCAAGAAACATTCAAGAATTGTTCTTTGATAGGGAGGGGGGTTATAATCTGAGGGGAGAACACAATTTAAAGGTGCTAAACGTACGCACTAACATGAGAAAACACTGCATCTCAATATGTGGAGTGAAACTGTGGAACAGTCTTAATGTGGTGTTAAAGCAATGTCCAAACATGAGACAATTCAAACTGATGTATAAGGAAATTATGTTCACAAGGTACAGGGATGAAGAAGGGACTTGATATTCACAGGTGTTTACATTTTTATTTTGTTTCTATTTTATTTTATTTTATACATATATAGTTTTTGTTTTTGTTTTGCATATATATATATATATATATTTTTTTTTTTTCTTTTCTTTTCTTTTTTATGTTTAAAATAGTACACTCATTTGAGTAGTGGAAAAGGGGTAGGATTAAATAAGTGTATACTTCTTCCTACTCCTTTTCGAACATGCAGATTGAGTTGTTTTTCTTTTTTGTTATTGTTTGTTGTATTCATTGCATGTTCGAAATAAAGACTTCAAATCAAATCAAACTTATGCGAAAACAGTTTTTCAAGCACTTTCGAGAACTGTGATAGCAATGACACTGGTCTATAGTTAGTGAAGCTGTGCTTATCTCCTACTTTGTAAAGTGGGATCACTTTTGCTACCTTCATCCTGTCTGGAAAAATACCTGTCTGAAAAGAAATATTACAAATATAACAGAGGTTTGATCATACAATCAATTGTCTTCACTATAATCATATCTATCCCATCACTGTCAATGGATGTCTTATTCTTTGACTTTGATACAATGGACATGATTTCTGCTTCACTGACATTTCCCAAAAACATAGACTGCAGTACTTTACTATCTCCTCTCCATCCTTCCTGTAATGGTTCATCATGTTTTTGAATGGCATCTGCCAGATTTGGCCCCACATTTACAAAAAAATAGTTGAATTCATTAACCACCTCATTCATGTTTTTTATTGTCTTACTATTACTAATGAAATGGCTAGGCATTTTTATGGACGCTGATTTATTTTCCATTACCTTATTTAGAATGTCCCATGTGCCCTTTATATTATTTTTATTTTCGCCTAACAATCTATTGTAGTAATCTTTCTTAGCCCTTCTCATAATTAATACTAACTTATTCTTATACACTTTGTATTTAGTTTCAGCATTTTTTTTTCCTACATTTGATAAAATCTCTATATAGTTTGTTTTTCTTTTTACATGCATTCTCTAACCCCCTCGTTATCCATGGTTTTCTATTGTCATTACTTTTTTTTATTAGGGGGCAGCCCTGCTCTCCTCTATTAGGGGGCAGCCCTGGTCTCTATTAGGGGACAGCCCTGCTCTCCTCTATTAGGGGGCAGCCCTGGTCTCTATTAGGGGGCAGCCCTGCTCTCTTCTATTAGGGGGCAGCCCTGCTCTCTATTAGGGGGCAGCCCTGGTCTCTATTAGGGGGCAGCCCTGCTCTCTTCTATTAGGGGGCAGCCCTGCTCTCTATTAGGGGGCAGCCCTGGTCTCTATTAGGGGGCAGCCCTGGTCTCCTCTATTAGGGGGCACCCCTGCTCTCTATTAGGGGGCAGCCCTGCTCTCCTCTATTAGGGGGCAGCCCTGGTCTCTATTAGGGGGCAGCCCTGGTCTTTATTAGGGGGCAGCCCTGGTCTCCTTTATTAGGGGGCAGCCCTGCTCTCTATTATGGGGCAGCCCTGCTCTCCTCTATTAGGGGACAGCCCTAGTCTCTATTAGGGGGCAGCCCTGCTCTCTATTAGGGGGCAGCCCTGCTCTCTATTAGGGGGCAGCCCTGGTCTCCTTTATTAGGGGCAGCCCTGGTCTCCTTTATTAGGGGGCAGCCCTGCTCTCTATTAGGGGGCAGCCCTGCTCTCTATTAGGGGGCAGCCCTGCTCTCTATTAGGGGGCAGCCCTGGTCTCCTTTATTAGGGGGCAGCCCTGGTCTCCTTTATTAGGGGGCAGCCCTGCTCTCTATTAGGGGGCAGCCCTGCTCTCTATTAGGGGGCAGCCCTGGTCTCCTCTATTAGGGGGCAGCCCTGCTCTCTATTATGGGGCAGCCCTGCTCTCCTCTATTAGGGGGCAGCCCTAGTCTCTATTAGGGGGCAGCCCTGCTCTCTATTAGGGGGCAGCCCTGCTCTCTATTAGGGGGCAGCCCTGGTCTCTATTAGGGGGCAGCCCTGGTCTCCTTTATTAGGGGCAGCCCTGGTCTCCTTTATTAGGGGGCAGCCCTGCTCTCTATTAGGGGGCAGCCCTGGTCTCTATTAGGGGGCAGCCCTGCTCTCTATTAGGGGGCAGCCCTGGTCTCCTTTATTAGGGGGCAGCCCTGGTCTCCTTTATTAGGGGGCAGCCCTGCTCTCTATTAGGGGGCAGCCCTGCTCTCTATTAGGGGGCAGCCCTGGTCTCTATTAGGGGGCAGCCCTGCTCTCTATTAGGGGGCAGCCCTGGTCTCCTTTATTAGGGGCAGCCCTGGTCTCCTTTATTAGGGGGCAGCCCTGCTCTCTATTAGGGGGCAGCCCTGGTCTCTATTAGGGGGCAGCCCTGCTCTCTATTAGGGGGCAGCCCTGGTCTCCTTTATTAGGGGGCAGCCCTGGTCTCTATTAGGGGGCAGCCCTGCTCTCCTCTATTAGGGGGCAGCCCTGCTCTCTATTAGGGGGCAGCCCTGCTCTCCTCTATTAGGGGGCAGCCCTGGTCTCCTCACAGTCTAGTGTGCGGCTTCCTTTTCAATTAGTCTTATGTTTGTAATTTAATTGTGTGTGTGTGTGTGTGTGTGTGTGTGTGTGTGCGTGCGTTCGTTCGTTCGTTCCCAGGAACGAGAGTTGATGATGCCAAAGCATTGATCGCTGCCAGCCCACTGAAGATCCTGGCCTGTGATGATCTCGACGAAGCTGCCAAAATGGTACATAATGATCCACAGACACACATACTGTACACACACACACACAGTACGTATATATATATACAGTATTAGTATTAAATTACGTTTACATGGCGTCACATGCAATCCTTTAATCAGTGACCAGTTGTCATGGTAACTAAGGACTCTGGCAGGAATGACTGGATGTGTAGAAGCTGGTCTAAGTGGAAGAAGTGTCCTCTTTGACCAGATTAAGCATGCTGTGTTTACCAGTGTCTGCAAATATGAAAGAAAAACAATATGTATGACAGATTCTTAGATATTTTGATAGTTTAGTATTGATATGATGGTTAGCTAATGACTGTCATCCTAATCACATTACTCTCCATCTCTTTAATCATTGATATCTCGCTCTCTTGCCCTCTCTCGCTCTTGCTTTCTCTCTCTCTCCCTTCTCTTGCTCTCTTTCTCTCTGCCCTCTTTCTCTCCTATTTCTCTCTATCCTCTCTCTTCTCTTTCTCTCTCTTTCTCTCTCCCTCTCTCTTCTCTCTCCCTCTCCTCTCTTTCTCTCTCTTTCTCTCTCTCTCCCTCTCTTCTCTCTCCCTCTCCTCTCTTTATCTCTCTCTCTCTCTTTCTCTCTCCCTCCTCTCTTTCTCTCACCCTCTCTCTTCTCTCTCCCTCTCCTCTCTTTCTCTCTCTCTCTCTCCCTCTCTTCTCTCTCCCTCTCTTTATCTCTCTTTCTCTCTCCCTCTCTTTCTCTCTCCCTCTCTTTATCTCTCTGTCTCTTCTCTCTCCCTCTCCTCTCTCTCTCTCTCTCTCTCTCTCTCTCTCTCTCTCTCTCTCTCTCTCTCTCTCTCTCTCTCTCTCTGTCTCTGTCTCTGTCTCTGTCTCTGTCTCTGTCTCTGTCTCTGTCTCTGTCTCTGTCTCTGTCTCTCCCTCTCCTCTCTTTCTCTCTCCCTCTCTGTCTCTCTCCCTCTCTCTGCAGGTTGTAAAGCTTTCTGAAATTGTGTCCCTGGCTAAGGAGGCCCAAGTGGACATCACCTTTCAGCTCCCCATCTAAGATGCCCCCTCACATCCAACTACTGGACACTCACACAGCCCCCCCACCCCCTGAAATCACCTCCTCACATCCAACTACTGGACACTCACACAGCCCCCCCCCACCCCCCAATAATACATCAAGATAGGCCTCCTCAACGGAGAGAAAAGCTTTTAATAGCGTAGCACATACTGACTGCTCTCCTAGTCCTCTCTCCCCTCTCTTCTCTCTCTCTCTCTCTTTGTGTGGCATGGTGGCGAGGCTGTCTGTAATCAAGTACATAATTACATAATTTGTACCTGCGCTCTCAAACTCAACACTAGTCCGCCAGTATTATATATTATTATTTGCTTTTTTTTTTGCTGGTTGAACCCCTCCTCAACTCTGCAGACACCCACCCCCCTTCCCACTGCTCTTTTTTTACTTTCTTCT
The DNA here is from genome assembly GCF_963971535.1 of Notolepis coatsorum. NCBI lineage: Eukaryota > Metazoa > Chordata > Actinopteri > Aulopiformes > Paralepididae > Notolepis > Notolepis coatsorum. The sequence goes on along the minus strand of NC_140169.1, from coordinate 2,590,354 downwards.
TCTCCTACTGGTGCTGAGAGGAGAGCTGCAGGCTGGATGGTAGTCAGTCTTTCCATTTCTCAAACACTTCTGGTCTCTTGTTGCATTCTCTCCTCACTCATTATTATTTATTCATTTTTCTAAGCTGCTGTGGTGTGTGTGCTTTGCCTCCCGTGTGTGTGTGTGTGTGTGTGTATAACTTGCTGCTAATCACACAAAAAAAACATGATGTTCTCATGCAATTCGGGGAAAGTCTGAACTTCGTTGTTAGAACCATAACTAAATTCCTTTTTAAAACGGAGGCAAGCTGTGGACTCTTAAACTTTTCTTGTATGATTGCACGCAAGTTTGAAAACAAATTACTTAATGGACACAGATCCAGGATCAGCTATAACCTCCCCAGTACTAGTGTTAGGGAAAATCCCAACACGGACTCACCCCCCCCCCCCCCCCCCCCCAATATTCTCCTTTATTAAGAATCTGCTTTCTCTCTCAATTTTTTTTATTTTATTTCTTTTTACCGTGGCAACTGAGACATAATTGAGACCAGTGGTTGCAAATAGTCAACTTGGAGCTATTTTCCCCCTAAACCTTGAGGTTGTATCAAACGTGATGGTGGGAAACGCAACCATTGTCCAGATAATTCAGGCTCTGCCATCAGTCTGCCATCATGCCACGTTGCAGTCCGTTTGTCTTCATTCAGACAGTAGAGCCAGAAACTCAGCTTCATGACAGTAGCGGTGTGGGGGGGTGTCTTCAACTGAACTGTAAAACGAGTTTCAAGTTTGTTCATGTTTCAAAACGATTGTAGTTGTATTTCTCTCTCACTCCTGTAGCCCTTTGAACATGAAATCCACATTGTGAGTTGTAAGTCATTTATTATATCTTGTAAATAACCAAAACGGATCTCTTTCTGTAAAATATTTATGCTCCTCTCTCGGGAGTACGACGCAGGAAAGAAAGACAGAAATGGAATAAATTCAGAGAACGTGTTCTGTGTGGTTTGTCTTTTATTTTGTTTTATAATGTGACAATCCTGTACGCTCATTATGGTTGGTCTATATCACACAGTCCGGGGGCATGGTTTTACATTTGTTTAATTTGTAGGTAGTGGGAGTTGTCAGGGTTAAGATAAGGGATAGCTGTAGTGGTCAGGGTTAAGATAAGTGATAGTTGTAGGGAGTGGTCAGGGTTAAGCTGACATATAGTTGTAGTGGCCAGGGTTAAGATGAGGGATAGTTGTAGTGGTCAGGGTTAAGATGAGGGATAGTTGTAGTGGTCAGGGTTAAGATGCGGGATAGTTGTAGTGGTCAGGGTTAAGCTGAGGGATAGTTGTAGTGGTCAGGGTTAAGATGAGGGATAGTTGTAGTGGTCAGGGTTAAGCTGAGGGATAGTTGTAGTGGTCAGGGTTAAGATGAGGGATAGTTGTAGTGGCCAGGGTTAAGATGAGGGATAGTTGTAGTGGTCAGGGTTAAGCTGAGGGATAGTTGTAGTGGTCAGGGTTAAGATGAGGGATAGTTGTAGTGGTCAGGGTTAAGATGAGGGATAGTTGTAGTGGTCAGGGTTAAGATGAGGGATAGTTGTAGTGGTCAGGGTTAAGATGAGGGATAGTTGTAGTGGTCAGGGTTAAGATGAGGGATAGTTGTAGTGGCCAGGGTTAAGATGAGGGATAGTTGTAGTGGTCAGGGTTAAGATGAGGGATAGTTGTAGTGGTCAGGGTTAAGCTGAGGGATAGTTGTAGTGGTCAGGGTTAAGATGAGGGATAGTTGTAGTGGCCAGGGTTAAGATGAGGGATAGTTGTAGTGGTCAGGGTTAAGCTGAGGGATAGTTGTAGTGGTCAGGGTTAAGCTGAGGGATAGTTGTAGTGGTCAGGGTTAAGATGAGGGATAGTTGTAGTGGTCAGGGTTAAGATGAGGGATAGTTGTAGTGGTCAGGGTTAAGATGAGGGATAGTTGTAGTGGTCAGGGTTAAGATGAGGGATAGTTGTAGTGGTCAGGGTTAAGATGAGGGATAGTTGTAGTGGTCAGGGTTAAGCTGAGGGATAGTTGTAGTGGTCAGGGTTAAGATGAGGGATAGTTGTAGTGGTCAGGGTTAAGATGAGGGATAGTTGTAGTGGTCAGGGTTAAGCTGAGGGATAGTTGTAGTGGTCAGGGTTAAGATGAGGGATAGTTGTAGTGGTCAGGGTTAAGATGAGGGATAGTTGTAGTGGTCAGGGTTAAGATGAGGGATAGTTGTAGTGGTCAGGGTTAAGATGAGGGATAGTTGTAGTGGTCAGGGTTAAGATGAGGGATAGTTGTAGTGGTCAGGGTTAAGCTGAGGGATAGTTGTAGTGGTCAGGGTTAAGATGAGGGATAGTTGTAGTGGTCAGGGTTAAGCTGAGGGATAGTTGTAGTGGTCAGGGTTAAGATGCGGGATAGTTGTAGTGGTCAGGGTTAAGATGAGGGATAGTTGTAGTGGTCAGGGTTAAGATGAGGGATAGTTGTAGTGGCCAGGGTTAAGATGCGGGATAGTTGTAGTGGTCAGGGTTAAGCTGAGGGATAGTTGTAGTGGTCAGGGTTAAGCTGAGGGATAGTTGTAGTGGTCAGGGTTAAGATGAGGGATAGTTGTAGTGGTCAGGGTTAAGCTGAGGGATAGTTGTAGTGGTCAGGGTTAAGCTGAGGGATAGTTGTAGTGGTCAGGGTTAAGCTGAGGGATAGTTGTAGTGGTCAGGGTTAAGATGAGGGATAGTTGTAGTGGTCAGGGTTAAGATGAGGGATAGTTGTAGTGGTCAGGGTTAAGCTGAGGGATAGTTGTAGTGGTCAGGGTTAAGCTGAGGGATAGTTGTAGTGGTCAGGGTTAAGCTGTGGGATAGTTGTAGGTAGTGGGAGTGGTTAGGATAAGGGATAGTTGTGTTCAAGCCCATTGTAGTCGACTGGGGTGATCTCTTGTTATTAAGGAAGAGAATTGAAGATTCACAAAAGCGAGACATGAGGAGGGAAGGCATCGCTGACACCAAGCTGGGAGTCATAGAAGGAACCACTGCAGAAAGATTAAAGAATCACTGCAGAAAGATGAATGACACATTGCAGAAAGATGAAAGAATCACTGCAGAAAGATGAAAGAATCACTGCAGAAAGATGATTGACACATTGCAGAAAGATGAAAGAATCACTGCAGAAAGATGAATGACATTGCAGAAAGATGAAAGAATCACTGCAGAATGATTAAAGAATCACTGCAGAAAGATGAATGACATTGCAGAAAGATGAATGACACATTGCAGAAAGATGAAAGAACCACTGCAGAAAGATGAAAGAATCACTGCAGAAAGATGAAAGAATCACTGCAGAAAGATGAAAGAATCTGCAGAAAGATGAAAGAATCACTGCAGAAAGATAAATGACACATTGCAGAAAGATGAAAATCACTGCAGAAAGATGAAAGAATCACTGCACAAAGATGAAAGAATCACTGCAGAAAGATGAAAGAATCACTGCACAAAGATGAAAGAATCACTGCACAAAGATGAAAGAACCACTGCAGAAAGATGAAATAACCACTGCAGAAAGATGAAAGAACCACTGCAGAAAGATGAAATATGTAAGACCCACTGCAGAAAGATGAAAGAACCACTGCAGAAAGATGACACACTGCAGAAAGATGAGACTGCAGAAAGGACTCGAGCCACCCGAACAACTGCCTCTTTGAACTGCTGCCGTCAGGCAAGCGATACCGGAGTCTTAAGGCGAGCACAGAAAGACTCAGAAGGAGCTTCTATCCCCAGGCCATCAGGCTGCTAAACGAACAATAAACACTAAACGAACAATAATCACTATGCAACAACCATCAAATGCACACAGCACACACACCCACACGCACACACTCACTCAAACAAACAACACACTGCAGCACCCACTCTCCACACTTTAGATCACACAAACACACTTACACTTTATATTTATTGATAAAGGATTTGCACTACAACTCGTACACCTACTGTGAATTGTACCTAAACTGCACCTCGTCCATTTCTGCCTTGCACTATATAGTATAGTATTGTATATTAGTACACTGCACAGTATTGTATATTGTATGGTAACTACGTCTACGAACATTGTACATATGTCTAAACTGAACACTGTGACCTCTTTTTTTACTTCTAATTTTTACTATGTTTTTATTTCATACTTATCTTGTCATGCACAGTCTCTGGAGCGCAACAGTAAGAAGCATTTTGTACAAAAGTATTCTGTACTTCTGTATGACAACTATTAAAGAAACTTGAAACTTGAGATGAAAGACACTGCAGAATGATGAGACTGGAGAAGAGTTGAGAAGTTTCATCTGAGAAGAAGCTGAGCTTTGAAGTAAAACCGAATGTATATTCACAGTTGTGACGTATAATGGGTTAATCTCTGCTCCTTCTGTCATGTTTTAAGACTTTACCAGCACACTTCACTGAGTTGAAGGTCAGTCTTTGCCTCATTTTCACAAATGCTGTCGAGAAACTAACATTATACAGTTTACAGTCAGGCATTTAGCAGACGCAAACTATTATCATCGATACAACGGAGTACAGAAAAATAATGGTCAACATGGTCAAACATAATAATAGATTTATTTTATTATATTATTATTTATATAGCGCCTTACATCTCAAAACGCTTAATATGATGTTTAAGTCATGGTGTCTGTAAAAAGAACTAGTCTAGGCTTGGAGTTCATCTAACAGCTGCACCCTATGAGTGTTTATGGTGTGTGCGTCCTCTTGAGTTGTGTAACAGGCTCGTAGGGGCTGTGGGTAATGGTAAATGGACTGTAAATATACATGTACATGTACAGTAGCTCTTTTATCCAAGGCGCTTTACAATTTAGGCCTCACCCATTCACAGATGGCGGAGGCGACCACGCAAGGTGTCAACCCGCTCACCGGGAGCTGTCAGGGGCTAAGTGTCTTTGCTCAAGGACACTTCAACATGCTGCCAGGAGGAGCCGACATCCAAAATATATCCAAAGCGCTTTACAATTTGTTCCTCACATTTACCCATTCACTCACACACAGCAGTTAGGGGTTAGGTGTCTTGCTCAAGGACCCTTCAACACGCTGCCCGGAAGGAGCGGGAATTGAACCGGGAACCTCCGGATTAACAGACGACTGCTCTACCATCTACAAATGTATGCAGATGTTGATGTGCTTTTAAAACACAGAGTTGTTACGACACAACCTCTTGTAAGTCCTCTGTCCCTCCACTCACCACCTCCATCACAGCTGTCTTCCATGTTTGTATTCAGTGCGGAATTGTGACGAATGTCAATCTAGAGTGACATAAAAGTTGCGTTCATTCCGACACTTGCAAAAGATCAGACCTGTATCTGATTCAGGACCACATGTTAAAACAAGTCACAGAGCCGTACTATTTGTTCTGGTCAGTATAATTCATCATGTTAAAACAAGTCACAGTACTATTTGTGCTGGTCAGTATAATTCATCATGTTAAAACAAGTCAATACTGTTTGTTCTGGTCAGTATAATTCATCATGTTAAAACAAGTCAATACTGTTTGTTCTGGTCAGTATAATTCATCATGTTAACACAAGTCACAGAGCTGTACTGTTTGTTCTGGTCAGTATAATTCATCATGTTAAAACAAGTCACAGTACTGTTTGTGCTGGTCAGTATAATTCATCATGTTAAAACAAGTCACAGTACTGTTTGTGCTGGTCAGTATAATTCATCATGTTAAAACAAGTCAATACTGTTTGTTCTGGTCAGTATAATTCATCATGTTAAAACAAGTCAATACTGTTTGTTCTGGTCAGTATAATTCATCATATTAAAACAAGTCACAGAGCTGTGTGTTCTGGTCAGTATAATTCATCATTAAAACAAGTCACAGTCTTGAAATGAAAAATTTACTAAACCGAGCGAACGCGTGTTATGGGAGAAATACGCGACAGGCTGACACGTGTACACCGTGATGTCGGATATGATATCTATAACTTCCTAAAGACCATTGCTGCCAGCGCAAACACTAATAAAGACCATTAACCACTGTTTGCCGTTGGTGTCATTAATAACCATGCTGGAATATGACTGCCTTTTTTCGTTTCGTTCGATTAATAATACCCATGGATTAAAGTTCTCCGTCAATTTGATTCCAAATTGCGACGGATTTTCCGTAAATGTTCTACCTGCATGGTTTAATATGATTTGTAGAGGCATACAATCTATTTTGATGTCGGTAGCCTATATAAATTATATATAATCTACATTATGCAACAGTAATTTGCCCATAACGCAGCATGGCACAGACACGTCACACGGAGCCCCGCGAAGCCTGCATACAGTAAACTAACTTGATCGTTAATATAACTTGTCCTTGTATCTTTACGCTTATGAAAACATTTAATAATTTTTATAGGCTATAGGCCCTCGTTTGGCCATAATAGTCTATTCTCAAATGGCTAAATCTCCTCGCTGACGGACCCAGTATAGCCTACACTCTAACACTTTGGCTGCCGGGAACCGTCTTTAGACGTCTTTGCTGGCCATGCTAAAGTTGCCGGAGGACGCGTTACGTCGTCCTTATATCAATATTTCAAAAATCTGCGATCGGATTCATATGTCCCCTCCGCTGGCCTGAGATCCACCAGCAGGACCCACTGAGCTCTCTGGCGGTTCAGGAGCGCCATCTGGTGGCCGATCGGCGCAATCGCCAAACAGGATGTGGCATAGAGGTTTTGCTAGACGTCCGTAGTACTTCCGGGCGCTCGCTATAGGTCATGGGACTCTGGCTCGTCACGCTACACGGTGATCGATTGGCAATAACTCGATAAACAACATGATTTGGACGTATATACCATTATACAAGCTGGAGATGGACCGGGTAAAAATATATCCCATAATGATAAGATTTCTACTCGACGATGATCGCCCAACGGCGCGCGGAGACTGGGGTGAGTTTCAGCGTGTAACGTTACCGTCTTCAATACTAACTGCTATTATCAACATTTGACCCACATTAGATGATTGGTATAACGCTGCCCACGGAATTATAAACGCCCCCTCGCCCATCCGGTCAACATCAGATGACGTGTAGTAACTTCTAGAAGTACGTCTAGTTGGAATTTTTTATATCGCGCTGATTGCCATCAAACTGTATTTCATCATCAATATAATGCATTTGGGGCTATATATCACGTTCTGGAGAAAGCTGCAGAAAGAGATGAAAACATACTTATACATTAGTGGTTCCCAAAGTCGGGTTCGCGACCCAAAGGTGGGCCGCGAGCAGCCACGGATGGGCCGCGAGATGATTTAAAAAAAAAAAAAAAAAAATTATTTTTTATTTTTTTATTTTAATTTTTTTTGTCAGGCCACTGAACTTAGAAGCAGGCCAGGACAGTGTTTCTAGTTGTATTCTAAAATTCTATTCTATTGTATTCTAAAATGTGACTATATGGTTTTATATTAACTTAATAAATAAACAAAAACGAAAAATCTACTTATTTCAACGAACATTTCAAACTAAATAACAGATTATGCACATAAAACGCTGAAAACAACCGAAGCAACAATAGTATTTTAATGAGGCTATTATTATTATCATTATTATTTTGCAACAAGTTAGCCCTCTCATAAATAGCACATATAAATGAATAACTAACTTGAACTAACTTAATAGGTCGCCTAAAAAAAGAAAAAAAAGCCAGACGATGTGCATTGGGCCGCGGCTCTCTGACGCCTTATTTTCTGGGCCCCGGCCTGAAAAGTTTGGGAACCCCTGCATTAGACCATACTTTACTATGAATATGTGAATGAAAAAGTTTAACGTTGCTACACAATGAACAATACATATAGGACTTTGAATGGGCCCTAATAATGGCAATGTAGCAATAGAATTTAAAAAGTTATAGCCCTGCAAAGAAGGGGGCTTTCTCCATAGACAAATAGCGCTGGCAATCTATGGTATATCATGAATTTAACCTTAGGCAGCCAAAGTGTTAAAAGAAAAATTATTTTTACGGGGCTTTCAATGTATTATTTTACAGATTACTTTTGTTTTTCTACTTTAAGTGTTAATGCCATAAAAATACAGTAAATAACCTTTAATACAAATATTAACCATTAAATAAAGGTAATCTGTAAATTGATTTAATAAGAAATTATCTTTTTTTTACAGGATTATTCCATTGCTTAATTGTCTTGAATGTTAAATTACATGTAAAACACCTAGAATATACATCATTTTACTCTATGTGAAAATGAGGCAACTTTCTGTTTTTTTGCTGTTAAACTTTAAATGTAATGTTAAATAATGTTAAAAAAGAAAATAATATAATTAAAAAACAGTAAAAACCTTCAGTTATTCTACAGGTAATTCTTTTTAAATACATGTATTTGCTTAATTGTGTTGAATGTTAAATTACATTGAATTGTATGTAAAAACACATAAGATACTCATCATTTTACTGTATGTGAAAATAAGGCAACTTTCAGTATTTAAAAAAAAATTATGATCAAACACCTTCAATAAAGTGACAGGACTTAAAGTTCAGCAGTGAAACACTGTTATTTCACAGGTTTTTCCTACATTTACGATGAAACACCTTCAATTAAGTGACAGAACTTAAAGTTCAGCAGTGAAACACTGTTATTTTACAGGTTTTCCCATTATTATTACAATCAAACCCCTTCAATTAAGTGACAGAACTCAACGTTCAGCAGTGAAACACTGTTATTTCACAGGTTTTTCCTACATTAAGATGAAACACCTTCAATTAAGTGACAGAACTTAAAGTTCAGCAGTGAAACACTGTTATTTGACAGTTTTTTCCTAAATTATTACGATCAAACTCCTTCAATAAAGTGACAGAACTTAAAGTTCAGCAGTGAAACACTGTTATTTTACAGGTTTTCCCATAATTATTACAATCAAACTCCTTCAATTAAGTGACAGAACTCAAAGTTCAGCAGTAAAACACTGTTATTTCACAGGTTTTTCCTACATTTACGATGAAACACCTTCAATTAAGTGACAGAACTTAAAGTTCAGCAGTGAAACACTGTTATTTTACAGGTTTTCCCATTATTATTACAATCAAACTCCTTCAATTAAGTGACAGCACTTAAAGTTCAGCAGTGAAACACTGTTACTTTACAGGTTTTCCCATTATTATTACAATCAAACCCCTTCAATTAAGTGACAGAACTCAACGTTCAGCAGTGAAACACTGTTATTTCACAGGTTTTTCCTACATTAAGATGAAACACCTTCAATTAAGTGACAGAACTTAAAGTTCAGCAGTGAAACACTGTTATTTGACAGTTTTTTCCTAAATTATTACGATCAAACTCCTTCAATAAAGTGACAGAACTTAAAGTTCAGCAGTGAAACACTGTTATTTCACAGGTTTTTCCTACATTTACGATGAAATACCTTCAATTAAGTGACAGAACTTAAAGTTCAGCAGTGGAACACTGTTATTTTACAGGTTTTCCCATAATTATTACAATCAAACTCCTTCAATTAAGTGACAGAACTCAAAGTTCAGCAGTGAAACACTGTTCTTTTACAGGTTTTCCCATTATTATTACAATCAAACCCCTTCAATTAAGTGACAGAACACAAAGTTCAGCAGTGAAACACTTATTTCACAGGTTTTTCCTACATTTAAGATGAAACACCTTCAATTAAGTGACAGAACTTAAAGTTCAGCAGTGAAACACTGTTATTTGACAGTTTTTTCCTAAATTATTACAATCAAACTCCTTCAATAAAGTGACAGAACTTAAAGTTCAGCAGTGAAACACTGTTATTTCACAGGTTTTTCCTACATTTACGATGAAATACCTTCAATTAAGTGACAGAACTTAAAGTTCAGCAGTGGAACACTGTTATTTTACAGGTTTTCCCATAATTATTACAATCAAACTCCTTCAATTAAGTGACAGAACTCAAAGTTCAGCAGTGAAACACTGTTCTTTTACAGGTTTTCTCATTATTATTACAATCAAACCCCTTCAATTAAGTGACAGAACACAAAGTTCAGCAGTGAAACACTTATTTCACAGGTTTTTCCTACATTTAAGATGAAACACCTTCAATTAAGTGACAGAACTTAAAGTTCAGCAGTGAAACACTGTTATTTGACAGTTTTTTCCTAAATTATTACAATCAAACTCCTTCAATAAAGTGACAGAACTTAAAGTTCAGCAGTGAAACACTGTTATTTCACAGGTTTTTCCTCCATTTACGATCAAACACCTTCAGTTAAGTGACAGAACTTAAAGTTCAGCAGTGAAACACTGTTATTTTACAGGTTTAGCCATAATTATTACAATCAAACTCCTTCAATTAAGTGACAGCACTTAAAGTTCAGCAGTGAAACACTGTTATTTTACAGGTTTTCCCATAATTATTACAATCAAACTCCTTCAATTAAGTGACAGCACTTAAAGTTCAGCAGTGAAACACTGTTATTTTACAGGTTTTCCCATTAGTATTACAATCAAACCCCTTCAATTAAGTGACAGAACTCAAAGTTCAGCAGTAAAACACTGTTATTTCACAGGTTTTTCCTACATTTACGATGAAACACCTTCAATTAAGTGACAGCACTTAAAGTTCAGCAGTGAAACACTGTTATTTTACAGGTCTTCCCATTATTATTACAATCAAACTCCTTCAATTAAGTGACAGCACTTAAAGTTCAGCAGTGAAACACTGTTATTTTACAGGTTTTCCCATTATTATTACAATCAAACCCCTTCAATTAAGTGACAGAACTCAACGTTCAGCAGTGAAACACTGTTATTTCACAGGTTTTTCCTACATTTAAGATGAAACACCTTCAATTAAGTGACAGAACTTAAAGTTCAGCAGTGAAACACTGTTATTTGACAGTTTTTTCCTAAATTATTACGATCAAACTCCTTCAATAAAGTGACATAACTTAAAGTTCAGCAGTGAAACACTGTTATTCACAGGTTTTTCCTACATTTACGATGAAATACCTTCAATTAAGTGACAGAACTTAAAGTTCAGCAGTGGAACACTGTTATTTTACAGGATTTCCCATAATTATTACAATCAAACTCCTTCAATTAAGTGACAGAACTCAAAGTTCAGCAGTGAAACACTGTTCTTTTACAGGTTTTCCCATTATTATTACAATCAAACCCCTTCAATTAAGTGACAGAACACAAAGTTCAGCAGTGAAACACTTATTTCACAGGTTTTTCCTACATTTAAGATGAAACACCTTCAATTAAGTGACAGAACTTAAAGTTCAGCAGTGAAACACTTTTATTTGACAGTTTTTTCCTAAATTATTACAATCAAACTCCTTCAATAAAGTGACAGAACTTAAAGTTCAGCAGTGAAACACTGTTATTTCACAGGTTTTTCCTACATTTACGATGAAATACCTTCAATTAAGTGACAGAACTTAAAGTTCAGCAGTGGAACACTGTTATTTTACAGGTTTTCCCATAATTATTACAATCAAACTCCTTCAATTAAGTGACAGAACTCAAAGTTCAGCAGTGAAACACTGTTCTTTTACAGGTTTTCCCATTATTATTACAATCAAACCCCTTCAATTAAGTGACAGAACACAAAGTTCAGCAGTGAAACACTTATTTCACAGGTTTTTCCTACATTTAAGATGAAACACCTTCAATTAAGTGACAGAACTTAAAGTTCAGCAGTGAAACACTGTTATTTGACAGTTTTTTCCTAAATTATTACAATCAAACTCCTTCAATAAAGTGACAGAACTTAAAGTTCAGCAGTGAAACACTGTTATTTCACAGGTTTTTCCTACATTTACGATGAAATACCTTCAATTAAGTGACAGAACTTAAAGTTCAGCAGTGAAACACTGTTATTTGACAGTTTTTTCCTAAATTATTACAATCAAACTCCTTCAATAAAGTGACAGAACTTAAAGTTCAGCAGTGAAACACTGTTATTTCACAGGTTTTTCCTCCATTTACGATCAAACACCTTCAGTTAAGTGACAGAACTTAAAGTTCAGCAGTGAAACACTGTTATTTTACAGGTTTAGCCATAATTATTACAATCAAACTCCTTCAATTAAGTGACAGCACTTAAAGTTCAGCAGTGAAACACTGTTATTTTACAGGTTTTCCCATAATTATTACAATCAAACTCCTTCAATTAAGTGACAGCACTTAAAGTTCAGCAGTGAAACACTGTTATTTTACAGGTTTTCCCATTAGTATTACAATCAAACCCCTTCAATTAAGTGACAGAACTCAAAGTTCAGCAGTAAAACACTGTTATTTCACAGGTTTTTCCTACATTTACGATGAAACACCTTCAATTAAGTGACAGCACTTAAAGTTCAGCAGTGAAACACTGTTATTTTACAGGTCTTCCCATTATTACAATCAAACTCCTTCAATTAAGTGACAGCACTTAAAGTTCAGCAGTGAAACACTGTTATTTTACAGGTTTTCCCATTATTATTACAATCAAACCCCTTCAATTAAGTGACAGAACTCAACGTTCAGCAGTGAAACACTGTTATTTCACAGGTTTTTCCTACATTTAAGATGAAACACCTTCAATTAAGTGACAGAACTTAAAGTTCAGCAGTGAAACACTGTTATTTGACAGTTTTTTCCTAAATTATTACGATCAAACTCCTTCAATAAAGTGACAGAACTTAAAGTTCAGCAGTGAAACACTGTTATTTCACAGGTTTTTCCTACATTTACGATGAAATACCTTCAATTAAGTGACAGAACTTAAAGTTCAGCAGTGGAACACTGTTATTTTACAGGATTTCCCATAATTATTACAATCAAACTCCTTCAATTAAGTTCAAGTTCAAGTTCTTTAAGTTCAAGTTCTTTAATAGTTGTCATACAGAAGTACAGAATACTTTCATACAAAATGCTTCTTACTGTTACGCTCCAGAGACTGTGCTAGACAAGATAGTATCAAATAACATAATAACATAATATAGCATGAATTTAGAAGAAGAAAATGAGGTCACAGTGTTCGGTATAGACATATGTACAATGTTCTGAGTTACCATATAATATACAATACACAATACTATGCAGTGTACTAATGTACAGTACTATCTAATTAATTAATTAATTAATTAATTACTAATTAAGTGACAGAACTCAAAGTTCAGCAGTGAAACACTGTTCTTTTACAGGTTTTCCCATTATTATTACAATCAAACCCCTTCAATTAAGTGACAGAACACAAAGTTCAGCAGTGAAACACTTATTTCACAGGTTTTTCCTACATTTAAGATGAAACACCTTCAATTAAGTGACAGAACTTAAAGTTCAGCAGTGAAACACTGTTATTTGACAGTTTTTTCCTAAATTATTACAATCAAACTCCTTCAATAAAGTGACAGAACTTAAAGTTCAGCAGTGAAACACTGTTATTTCACAGGTTTTTCCTACATTTACGATGAAACACCTTCAATTAAGTGACAGAACTTAAAGTTCAGCAGTGAAACACTGTTATTTTACAGGTTTTCCCATAATTATTACAATCAAACTCCTTCAATTAAGTGACAGAACTCAAAGTTCAGCAGTAAAACACTGTTATTTCACAGGTTTTTCCTACATTTACGATGAAACACCTTCAATTAAGTGACAGAACTTAAAGTTCAGCAGTGAAACACTGTTATTTGACAGTTTTTTCCTAAATTATTACAATCAAACTCCTTCAATAAAGTGACAGAACTTAAAGTTCAGCAGTGAAACACTGTTATTTCACAGGTTTTTCCTCCATTTACGATCAAACACCTTCAGTTAAGTGACAGAACTTAAAGTTCAGCAGTGAAACACTGTTATTTTACAGGTTTTCCCATAATTATTACAATCAAACTCCTTCAATTAAGTGACAGAACTCAAAGTTCAGCAGTGAAACACTGTTCTTTTACAGGTTTTCCCATTATTATTACAATCAAACCCCTTCAATTAAGTGACAGAACACAAAGTTCAGCAGTGAAACACTTATTTCACAGGTTTTTCCTACATTTAAGATGAAACACCTTCAATTAAGTGACAGAACTTAAAGTTCAGCAGTGAAACACTGTTATTTGACAGTTTTTTCCTAAATTATTACAATCAAACTCCTTCAATAAAGTGACAGAACTTAAAGTTCAGCAGTGAAACACTGTTATTTCACAGGTTTTTCCTCCATTTACGATCAAACACCTTCAGTTAAGTGACAGAACTTAAAGTTCAGCAGTGAAACACTGTTATTTTACAGGTTTAGCCATAATTATTACAATCAAACTCCTTCAATTAAGTGACAGCACTTAAAGTTCAGCAGTGAAACACTGTTATTTTACAGGTTTTCCCATAATTATTACAATCAAACTCCTTCAATTAAGTGACAGCACTTAAAGTTCAGCAGTGAAACACTGTTATTTTACAGGTTTTCCCAATAGTATTACAATCAAACCCCTTCAATTAAGTGACAGAACTCAAAGTTCAGCAGTAAAACACTGTTATTTCACAGGTTTTTCCTACATTTACGATGAAACACCTTCAATTAAGTGACAGCACTTAAAGTTCAGCAGTGAAACACTGTTATTTTACAGGTCTTCCCATTATTACAATCAAACTCCTTCAATTAAGTGACAGCACTTAAAGTTCAGCAGTGAAACACTGTTATTTTACAGGTTTTCCCATTATTATTACAATCAAACCCCTTCAATTAAGTGACAGAACTCAACGTTCAGCAGTGAAACACTGTTATTTCACAGGTTTTTCCTACATTTAAGATGAAACACCTTCAATTAAGTGACAGAACTTAAAGTTCAGCAGTGAAACACTGTTATTTGACAGTTTTTTCCTAAATTATTACAATCAAACTCCTTCAATAAAGTGACAGAACTTAAAGTTCAGCAGTGAAACACTGTTATTTCACAGGTTTTTCCTACATTTACGATGAAATACCTTCAATTAAGTGACAGAACTTAAAGTTCAGCAGTGGAACACTGTTATTTTACAGGATTTCCCATAATTATTACAATCAAACTCCTTCAATTAAGTTCAAGTTCAAGTTCTTTAAGTTCAAGTTCTTTAATAGTTGTCATACAGAAGTACAGAATACTTTCATACAAAATGCTTCTTACTGTTACGCTCCAGAGACTGTGCTAGACAAGATAGTATCAAATAACATAATAACATAATATAGCATGAATTTAGAAGAAGAAAATGAGGTCACAGTGTTCGGTATAGACATATGTACAATGTTCTGAGTTACCATATAATATACAATACACAATACTATGCAGTGTACTAATGTACAGTACTATCTAATTAATTAATTAATTAATTACTAATTAAGTGACAGAACTCAAAGTTCAGCAGTGAAACACTGTTCTTTTACAGGTTTTCCCATTATTATTACAATCAAACCCCTTCAATTAAGTGACAGAACACAAAGTTCAGCAGTGAAACACTTATTTCACAGGTTTTTCCTACATTTAAGATGAAACACCTTCAATTAAGTGACAGAACTTAAAGTTCAGCAGTGAAACACTGTTATTTGACAGTTTTTTCCTAAATTATTACAATCAAACTCCTTCAATAAAGTGACAGAACTTAAAGTTCAGCAGTGAAACACTGTTATTTTACAGGTTTTCCCATTAGTATTACAATCAAACTCCTTCAATAAAGTGACAGAACTTAAAGTTCAGCAGTGAAACACTGTTATTTCACAGGTTTTTCCTCCATTTACGATCAAACACCTTCAGTTAAGTGACAGAACTTAAAGTTCAGCAGTGAAACACTGTTATTTTACAGGTTTTCCCATAATTATTACAATCAAACTCCTTCAATTAAGTGACAGAACTCAAAGTTCAGCAGTGAAACACTGTTCTTTTACAGGTTTTCCCATTATTATTACAATCAAACCCCTTCAATTAAGTGACAGAACACAAAGTTCAGCAGTGAAACACTTATTTCACAGGTTTTTCCTACATTTAAGATGAAACACCTTCAATTAAGTGACAGAACTTAAAGTTCAGCAGTGAAACACTGTTATTTGACAGTTTTTTCCTAAATTATTACAATCAAACTCCTTCAATAAAGTGACAGAACTTAAAGTTCAGCAGTGAAACACTGTTATTTCACAGGTTTTTCCTCCATTTACGATCAAACACCTTCAGTTAAGTGACAGAACTTAAAGTTCAGCAGTGAAACACTGTTATTTTACAGGTTTAGCCATAATTATTACAATCAAACTCCTTCAATTAAGTGACAGCACTTAAAGTTCAGCAGTGAAACACTGTTATTTTACAGGTTTTCCCATAATTATTACAATCAAACTCCTTCAATTAAGTGACAGCACTTAAAGTTCAGCAGTGAAACACTGTTATTTTACAGGTTTTCCCAATAGTATTACAATCAAACCCCTTCAATTAAGTGACAGAACTCAAAGTTCAGCAGTAAAACACTGTTATTTCACAGGTTTTTCCTACATTTACGATGAAACACCTTCAATTAAGTGACAGCACTTAAAGTTCAGTAGTGAAACACTGTTATTTTACAGGTCTTCCCATTATTACAATCAAACTCCTTCAATTAAGTGACAGCACTTAAAGTTCAGCAGTGAAACACTGTTATTTTACAGGTTTTCCCATTATTATTACAATCAAACCCCTTCAATTAAGTGACAGAACTCAACGTTCAGCAGTGAAACACTGTTATTTCACAGGTTTTTCCTACATTTAAGATGAAACACCTTCAATTAAGTGACAGAACTTAAAGTTCAGCAGTGAAACACTGTTATTTGACAGTTTTTTCCTAAATTATTACGATCAAACTCCTTCAATAAAGTGACAGAACTTAAAGTTCAGCAGTGAAACACTGTTATTTCACAGGTTTTTCCTACATTTACGATGAAATACCTTCAATTAAGTGACAGAACTTAAAGTTCAGCAGTGGAACACTGTTATTTTACAGGATTTCCCATAATTATTACAATCAAACTCCTTCAATTAAGTTCAAGTTCTTTAAGTTCAAGTTCTTTAATAGTTGTCATACAGAAGTACAGAATACTTTCATACAAAATGCTTCTTACTGTTACGCTCCAGAGACTGTGCTAGACAAGATAGTATCAAATAACATAATAACATAATATAGCATGAATTTAGAAGAAGAAAATGAGGTCACAGTGTTCGGTATAGACATATGTACAATGTTCTGAGTTACCATATAATATACAATACACAATACTATGCAGTGTACTAATGTACAGTACTATCTAATTAATTAATTAATTAATTACTAATTAAGTGACAGAACTCAAAGTTCAGCAGTGAAACACTGTTCTTTTACAGGTTTTCCCATTATTATTACAATCAAACCCCTTCAATTAAGTGACAGAACACAAAGTTCAGCAGTGAAACACTTATTTCACAGGTTTTTCCTACATTTAAGATGAAACACCTTCAATTAAGTGACAGAACTTAAAGTTCAGCAGTGAAACACTGTTATTTGACAGTTTTTTCCTAAATTATTACAATCAAACTCCTTCAATAAAGTGACAGAACTTAAAGTTCAGCAGTGAAACACTGTTATTTCACAGGTTTTTCCTACATTTACGATGAAACACCTTCAATTAAGTGACAGAACTTAAAGTTCAGCAGTGAAACACTGTTATTTTACAGGTTTTCCCATAATTATTACAATCAAACTCCTTCAATTAAGTGACAGAACTCAAAGTTCAGCAGTAAAACACTGTTATTTCACAGGTTTTTCCTACATTTACGATGAAACACCTTCAATTAAGTGACAGAACTTAAAGTTCAGCAGTGAAACACTGTTATTTTACAGGTTTTCCCATAATTATTACAATCAAACTCCTTCAATTAAGTGACAGAACTCAAAGTTCAGCAGTAAAACACTGTTATTTCACAGGTTTTTCCTACATTTACGATGAAACACCTTCAATTAAGTGACAGAACTTAAAGTTCAGCAGTGAAACACTGTTATTTTACAGGTTTTCCCATTATTATTACTACAATCAAACTCCTTCAATTAAGTGACAGCACTTAAAGTTCAGCAGTGAAACACTGTTATTTTACAGGTTTTCCCATTATTATTACAATCAAACCCCTTCAATTAAGTGACAGAACTCTACGTTCAGCAGTGAAACACTGTTATTTCACAGGTTTTTCCTACATTTAAGATGAAACACCTTCAATTAAGTGACAGAACTTAAAGTTCAGCAGTGAAACACTGTTATTTGACAGTTTTCTCCATAATTATTACAATCAAACTCCTTCAATTAAGTGACAGCACTTAAAGTTCAGCAGTGAAACACTGTTATTTTACAGGTTTTCCCATAATTATTACAATCAAACTCCTTCAATTAAGTGACAGCACTTAAAGTTCAGCAGTGAAACACTGTTATTTTACAGTTTTTCCCATTATTATTACAATCAAACCCCTTCAATTAAGTGACAGAACTCAAAGTTCAGCAGTGAAACACTGTTATTTCACAGGTTTTTCCTACATTTAAGATGAAACACCTTCAATTAAGTGACAGCACTTAAAGTTCAGCAGTGAAACACTGTTATTTGACAGTTTTTTCCTAAATTATTAGCTAGCCTAGCTTAGCACAAGGGCTGGAAGCAGTAGGGACCAGCTAGCCCAGCTTAGCATAAGGACTGGAAACAGTAGGGAGCAACTAGCCTAGCTTAGCACAAGGACTGGACGCAGTAGGGAGCAGCTAGCCTAGCTTAGCACAAGGGCTGGAAGCAGTAGGGACCAGCTAGCCAGCCTAGCTTAGCACAAGGGCTGGAAGCAGTAGGGAGCAGCTAGCCTAGCTTAGCACAAGGGCTGGAAGCAGTAGGGAGCAGCTAGCCTAGCTTAGCATGAGGGCTGGAAGCAGTAGGGAGCAGCTAGCCTAGCTTAGCACAAGGACTGGAACCAGTAGGGAGCAGCTAGCCTAGCTTAGCACAAGGGCTGGAAGCAGTAGGGACCAGCTAGCCTAGCTTAGCACAAGGACTGGAAGCAGTAGGGAGCAACTAGCCTAGCTTAGCACAAGGAATGGAAGCAGTAGGGAGCAGCTAGCCTAGCTTAGCACAAGGGCTGGAAGCAGTAGGGACCAGCTAGCCTACCTAGCTTAGCACAAGAACTGGAAGCAGTAGGGAGCAGCTAGCCTATAGCTTAGCACAAGGGCTGGAAGCAGTAGGGACCAGCTAGCCTACCTAGCTTAGCACAAGGACTGGAAGCAGTAGGGAGCAACTAGCCTAGCTTAGCACAAGGACTGGAAGCAGTAGGAAGAAGCTAGCCTAGCTTAGCACAAGGGCTGGAAGCAGTAGGGACCAGCTAGCCTAGCTTAGCACAAGGGCTGGAAGCAGTAGGGACCAGCTAGCCTATAGCTTAGCACAAGGGCTGGAAGCAGTAGGGACCAGCTAGCCTAGCTTAGCACAATGACTGGAAGCAGTAGGGAGCAACTAGCCTAGTTTAGCACAAGGACTGGAAGCAGTAGGGAGCAGCTAGCCTAGCTTAGCACAAGGGCTGGAAGCGGTAGGGACCAGCTAGCCTACCTAGCTTAGCACAAGGACTGGAAGCAGTAGGGAGCAGCTAGCCTAGCTTAGCACAAGGGCTGGAAGCAGTAGGGACCAGCTAGCCTAGCTTAGCACAAGGACTGGAAGCAGTGGGGAGCAACTAGCCTAGCTTAGCACAAGGACTGGAAGCAGTAGGGAGCAGCTAGCCTAGCTTAGCACAAGGGCTGGAAGCAGTAGGGACCAGCTAGCCTAGCTTAGCACAAGGACTGGAAACAGTAGGGACCAGCTAGCCTAGCTTAGCACAAGGACTGGAAGCAGTAGGGAGCAGCTAGCCTAGCTTAGCACAAGGGCTGGAAGCAGTAGGGACCAGCTAGCCTAGCTTAGCACAAGCTGCAGTTTGCATACCACCTAGCCTAGCTTAGCACAAGCTGCAGTTTGCATATCAGCAGAACATCGGCGTGGAGGATGCCATAATCTACATGGTCCACAAGGCCTATCTACATCTGGAGAAGCCGGGCAGCTCAGTGAGGGTAACATTCTTTGACTTTTCTAGTGCCTTCAACACTATTCAGCCTCCACTACTAGCTGAGAAGCTGTCAGTGATGGGGGTGGAGGACGACTTGGTGGCCTGGATCTTCAACTACCTCACTGGCAGACCACAGTCTGTGAAACTGCAGGGGTGCCACTCCGACGTGCTGATCTGCAACACTGGAGCCCCCCAGGGAACTGTATTATTGGCACCCTTTTTATTCACCCTGTACACCTCAGACTTCCGCCTCAGCTCCGGGAACTGCCATCTCCAAACGTTTTCTGATGACTCCTCCATCGTTGGATACATCACCAACGACAACGAGGAGGAGTACAGAGCTGTGGTGGAGAGCTTCACAGAGTGGAGCAAGGAAAACCACCTACAGCTCAACATCAGCAAGACGAATGAGATGGTGGTGGACCATCGGCGGAGCAAGAGGAAGCCCTCAACTCCCATCATCATCCAGGGGGAGGAGGTGGAAAGGGTGGAGAATTACAAATTCCTGGGTGTTCTCATGAACAACAAACTGGACTGGACGGACAACACCGAGGCCCTCTACAGGAAGGGACAGAGCAGACTGTTCTTCCTGAGAGGGCTCAGGTCTTTTAATGTCTGCAGCAAACTGCTGCAGATGTTCTACCAGTCTGTGGTGGCGGGTGCCCTCTTTTTCAAACTGGTAAAAAAAAAAGCAAGCTCTGTGGTGGGAGCGGACATGGACCGTCTGCAGGTGGTGGCAGAGGGGAGGACGAGGAAGAAGCTGCATGCTATCCTTGAGAACCCCTGCCACCCCCTCTATGATGAGCTGACCGCAATGCGGTCCACGTTTAGCCACAGACTCATCCCCCCCCCCCCGACATACCACAAAGCGCTTTGGGCAGTCCTTTCCCAGGTGGCCAGCATACTCTGCCCGATTCCGGCTACCGGTCGGCACACTCTGCACATGTCCGGCACGGCACGCCAACGATGAGCCGGATCTGGCCCGGTAATGGTTGCCGTGCCAGAGCCGACTCGGCTCGCCAAAGATAAACCGGCTCTGGCCCGGCAATGGTTGCCGTGCCAGAGCCGACTCGGGCTCGCCAAAGATAAACCGGCTCTGGCCCGGCAATGGTTGCCGTGCCAGAGCCGACTCGGCTCGCCAAAGATAAACCGGCTCTGGCCCGGCAATGGTTGCCGTGCCAGAGCCGACTCGGCCTCGCCAAAGATAAACCGGCTCTGGCCCGGCAATGGTTGCCGTGCCAGAGCCGACTCGGGCTCGCCAAAGATAAACCGGCTCTGGCCCGGCAATGGTTGCCGGGGCAGAGCCGAAGTTTCAGTCAAGCGACGCCGCCCCCACACACAACAGCGGTGTGATTGGCAGAATCGACTGTCAATCAAAATTGTTCCGTTGAGACCACCGCAACACTTCCGTCAAATGAGTGAATACAGCTGTACTGTACCCACTCTGCAGTCTGTCAATAAAGCTTTCAATCAATCAATCAATCAATCAATCAATCAATCAATCAATCAATCAATCAATCAATCAATCAATCAATCATCAATCAATCAATCAATCAATCAATCAATCAATCAGACAAATGCATAGAAAAGCCCTTATTATAACCAAATAACAAAAAATTATATTATTGTTCATGAAAATGTTTTAGCCCGGGAGCTCCAGTAGCTCACCATGTACCTCGACGCGAAAGCGTCGGGGAATACCGTGCTGCGTCACGGATCTGGTTGACTCCGAGTTCGATTCCCGGACCCGCCGTCATTTGCCGAATGTCTTCCCCTGTTCTCCCTCCCGTTTCACCCTGTATCTGTCGGTCATGCTTGACCAGAAAAGCGATAAACGCTAAAAAATGAAGTTTAAAAAAATTAAAAAATAATTTTTTTTTAGCCCTATGCTTGCCTATTATTTTAATGGCAACAAATAAAATAATAATAATAAAATGAATAAATAAAATGTTAGAGGAGTGGAGGGGGGGGGGGGGCAGAGCGAGGTGGGTGTTAGAGGAGTGGAGGGGGGGGGGGGGGGCAGAGCCTCATAAAGCTAACATTAGCTGCACTCATAGGAGCCTGTTGATGTAGCCTCATAAAGCTAACATTATAGCTGCACTCATAGGAGCGTGTTGATGTAGCCTCATAAAGCTAACATAGCTGCACTCATAGGAACGTGTTGATGTAGCCTCATAAAGCTAACAAGAGTATATGTAATACTGTGGTTATGGCCTTTAACTATAGTTAGCAGCTCATAGCTAACATAACAATACTGTGGTTAAGGCCTGCAGCAGCTCAGTAGCTAACATAACACTGTAGTTAAGGCCTTTAACCAGCAGCTCACTGCATAGTGCACTTTAAAGATAATTAGATTAGTATATTTGTGAGGTTACTGATTTATTATTTACATTGAAAAGATACAGAGATAATTTGTTAAAGCTGGACCAGCGCACTACACCTAGGTTAGTAAATCCTAGGCCCCATCCACTCCCTCTGCTAAAGCTCCACTCTAATACTCCTGCACTAAAGTCGGGGATTCAGTTGGACTCAGATCTGCTGCGTTCCCCCCTACCTGGTGACAGTGTACATCTACTCTCATAAAGTAGGGATAATCCACCCTGCTACACAAACATCTCAAAACAAACTGGTCAGACTACTGCTTGACCTTACTCCTAGAACCCACCTCGCCCCTGCCCACGTGACAACGGCTTAGAGTAGACGACAGAGTACAGCAACTTGCAATGGGCCTGTCTACAAGATACACTATACACAATCAAGCATATGTGTACATGTCAAAATACTTCCCAAAGGTCAGTGAATACCACGACCACAACACCATAGAGGGAGCTCCACAAATCATGTTAAACCCAGATTCGGCTCAAACAGGAACACGTTTCGCAATTATGCCACATCAATGTGGAACGCCCTACCCAAAGCTGTAAAGGAATGTGAATCACTACCCACTTTCAAAACCACTCTCAAAGAACACCTACGGGAGACTGCAATTCGAAACTGGCCCCTGTAAATGTCCTAACCCAACCCCCTCCAATGTATAGTAAAGTACCAAACATGGTTGTCAATATTCCAATGTACAGTTGTGCTTGTGCAGTACAGTGTCCCCCACCCACCCCTCCTACCCAACCTACCCCCCCCCCACCCCACCTATAATGTACGGTTCTACGTCAAATGTATATACTCTCTTTTCTAGACTCTTTTTGTATCACAAACAGTAGGCCCTACTGTATTTGCAAATCTGGTATGTCATAAATGTCATGTTATGATGAATTGAAAATGGGGGACCCTGATGTAAACAAGACGAAAGTCTTTCTCTGGTCTGCATCCCCTTAACAATTGTATGTATTGAGCTGTACTGTATTGTACCCATTCTGCAATCTGTTAACAAAGTTTTCAATCAATCAATCAAAACCGTGGTCAGTCTGTGCGGAGAAACAAGGAAGAGCATGCCCAGATAGCAAAAAATGAGTGAATCAACGTTGAAATAGGGTTCAGCAGAAATATTGAATCTATGTTGAAGCCTGACATCTAAATTATATAGATTGTTGTCTATGACCCTAACGTTGAATCAACGTTAGGTGTCAACCATAGCTGATACTATATCAATGTTGATTCAACCATCATCTAAATGGTAATCTACATGCACATTTTAGTTGATTTTATATTGAATCAATGTTAGACATCAATGTTTATTCAACCATAATCTAAATGGTAATCTACATGCACATTTTAGTTGATTTTATATTGAATCAATGTTAGACATCAATGTTTATTCAACCATAATCTAAATGGTACTCTACTTGTACATTTGTAACTTGTACATCTACTTGTAACTTGTAAAGTTAAGGAATCAATACTGATTAATGTACATTTTACATTAAAATATTGCTGCTGATATGTATACATCATAACATTACATGTTTTTTCCCTGCTGTTAAACACACTATTGTTAAATAAATAATAATAAAATTCTTATATGACTGTTACATCCCAATGTATATATTCCCCAGTGTGTGTCTCCATGTGTGTGTGTTCTCCATTTTGTTTCCTCCCTCCAGCCATTGTTCCCTTCCCCATTGGTCCCTGCCAGGCCAATCCTTCCATTATTGCAACACAGCAGTGATTGGTGGATAGCTTTCCAGACTCCAACACTCAATCCACACCACCCAATCATGGATCACCCCACACCTGTTAAAACATGGCTTCTCACTTCAGTCTTTCTCTCTCTCTGGCATGAGGCTAGGCTTGTTGTGATTTTGGTAAACCTGTAACTTTGACAGCATTGCATTTCGTTTATTGGCCTTTGGTGCTTAGTAGTAATTTCCTTGTGTGTGTATGGCCACAGAGAGAGCATTGTTAGTTATAGTTTGTTTTTGTATATATTCTGCTTTTGTTTCTGTATAATTAATGTGTTTTTCTCTCTTTCTCAGGAAGCACAGATGGGGTGAGCTGCCATTTCCTTTGGACATTGTTTTCTCCTGTTTTGGTTAGGTAAGAGTAGTTTAGGTAATGTAATCTCTTTTACCATAGATTAGATTGTGTTTATTTGGAGTATAGTGGTGTTTGTTTGTTGTTTTGGCCTGGGCTCACCCCTGAGCTACATGTGCTTCCTTTGCATCTACCAATAAATATCATTGTTGTTTACAAACGTGGTCCATCTTTTCTGTCAACCAACTGTTATGTTACAGCCCTTTACCCTTAGACTCACAGGGGTCGTAACATAAATGGGGGCTCTGCCTGGATCTTGTAACCCGTGTTCAATTGTTGGTTGATGGATTTGGTGAACTGTGTTTGTTTACACTTGTATAGTAATTAATTGATTGTGTAAAAATGGCATTTGTGTAAAAAAAAAAAATGGCAGTTAGTATTTTTGATCTGGGGAAATTCTTGAGCAATCCTACTTGGGAAGCGCTAGATAGCTGCCGCAAGGCAGACTTAGTGGAGATTGCCACACATTTTCAACTCTCGGTGCAACAAAAGCATCTTAAGCAGGATATCAGGTGTCTTGTGGTAGATAAGCTGTTGGAGCAGGGGACGCTTGTTTTACCTGCGGTCTCTGATGAACATGCAAGTCCTCCTGGTGAACCTACGGAAGCACAGCCTTCTGAGGAGCAAGCCCATGGTGCTGAAAAGGCAGGTGTGAACGTCACATTGCCACATTTTCACTTGACCTCTCCTGTGTCAACTGGGTCTCGAGAAGGGGCCCAGGTCAAGGTTAGAATAGCACGTCTCCAGATGGAGGCTCAGGAGAAGGCACAAGCACGTGAGGCGGAGTATCGGCTTCGTAGAATGGAGCTTGAGGCAGAAAATGAAAGGGCTGTTAACATTCGTAGGTTGGAGCTTGAGCATGAAGTGGAAAAAGAGCTCAGACTGCGGAGGTTGGAGCTGGAAGTCCTAAGGAGTGAATCCAACTCTGCTACACCGACTCCTCCACAAGGCCCGGGTATGTCCTCCTCCACAGCTTATTCATCACACACTTTTGATATAAGTAAACACATTGCTTTGGTGCCTCCGTTCCGAGAGACAGAAGTTGATACTTATTTTAATGTGTTTGAGCGTATTGCTGCTTCATTGCGCTGGCCAAGAGAGGTCTGGCCTTTGTTGCTTCAATGCAAATTGACTGGTAAAGCCCAAGAGGTTTGTTCAACACTTTCCCTAGAAGATAGTCTATTGTATGATACTGTGAAGGCTGCCATCCTTCGTGCATATGAGCTTGTGCCCGAAGCTTATAGGCAGAGGTTTCGCAGTCACAAGAGAGCTGTCAACCAGACCTTTGTAGAGTTTGCTAGAGAGAAGGGAACTCTCTTTGATAAATGGTGTGCAGCAAGCAAGGCCTCAGATCTTAACTCTCTCAGAGAACTCATTCTATTAGAAGAGTTTAATAATCGTTTGCCAGAGCGTATTGTAATTTACCTGAGTGAGCAGAAAGTGTCCACTCTGCAGCAAGCTGCTGTATTAGCTGATGAGTTTGCGCTAACCCATAAAACTGTGTTTGTAGATAGGCGTGACTCGTTTCTCCCCCATGATTTCTCTCAGAAACATTCTGTCCCCAACCATTCAGAATTCACACACCCCCGACCAAAAATGTCACCTCCACGCTCAAAAGAGGAGCGGACATGTTACTACTGTCATAAATCTGGTCATGTTATTTCTGACTGTTTAACATTGAAACGTAAGCAGCAACCGTCCTCTCAGAACTTTAGACAACCCAAAGGGGTTGGTCTGATTAAAATGGCACCTGATTCCGATCAACAGATGCACAATGATCAGGATGTTCTCGATCCTTGTTTCAGGCCATTTACTTCCAAGGGTTTAGTTTCCTTGACAGGGGATCCAAAAGATCAGTGTACAGTTCAGATCTTACGAGATACTGGAGCCTCACAATCCTTTATCCTCTCTGATGTACTACCTCTGTCTGAGAAATCTTCCTGTGGTTCTAGTGTCCTAGTTCAAGGTATTGAGATGGGTTTCGTGCCAGCCCCGTTACACTGTATTCATGTACAATCTGATTTGGTCACTGGTTTCTTTAAGATAGGGGTGAGACCTTCCTTGCCAGTTAAAGGCATTTCCTTTATCATGGGAAATGATTTAGCTGGAGGACAGGTGAACGCTGAGCTGGAAGTGTTGGATCACCCAGACACAGATTCTCTGCCTGATGACTTGTCACAGAACTTCCCTGAAGTTTTTTCTGCAAGTGTTGTCACTCGGGCTCAATTGAAAAAGAGAGGTGATGAAATTAATTTGTCTGACTCTGTTTTTGCTTCAGCCTTTGTCAGGGAGGAGTTGCTGGCTCCAACTTCTGATTGAATGAATGAATGAATGAAAACTTTATTTAACAGATTGCAGAATGGGTACAATACAGTACGGCTCAATACATACAATTGTTAAGGGGATGCAGACCTGAGAAAGACGTTTGTCTTGTTTCCATCAGGGTCCCCCATTTTCAATTCATATAGACATATATGACATGCATGACATACAGATAGTCAGTACTGCTACATCTATACATTTATGACATACCAGATTTGCAAATACAGTACTGTTTGTGATACAGAAGGAGTCAAGAAAAGGGAGTATATACATTTGACGTAGAAACTGTACATTGGAGGTTGGGTGGGGGGGGTTGGGTACATTGGGATATTGACAACCATACTGGGTAATTTACATTGGAGGTGGTTGGGGGGGGGGGGGGCGGGGGGCACACTGTATAAACAAGTAACACTGTACATTGAGGGGGGGGGGGGGAGGAGACACTGTACAAACAAACACAATTGTACATTGAACTATTGACAAAACCATACTAGGTAAATGACTGTACATTGGAGGGGGTTGGAATGATTGGGTTAGGATATTTACAGGGGCCAGTGTTGAATTGCAGTCTCCCGTAGGTGTCCCTTGAGAGAGGTTTTGAAAGTGGGTAGTGATCCACATTCCTTTACAGCTTTGGGTAGGGCGTTCCACATTGATGTGGCATAATTGCGAAACGTGTTTAGTCCCTTATTTGAGCCGAATCTGGGTTTGACATGATTTGTGGAGCTCCCTCTGGTGTTGTGATCGTGGTATTCACTGACCTTTGGGAAGTATTTTGACATGTACATGGGTACCTTGGTCGTGTAGTGTATCTTGTAGACCAGGCCCATTGCAAGTTGTTGTACTCTGTCGTCTACTCTAAGCCATCCTAGGTTGTCGAAGTGGGCAGGGGTGAGGTGGGTTCTAGGAGTAAGGTCAAGCAGTAGTCTGACCAGTTTGTTTTGAGATGTTTGTAATTTTGTTTTTAGCGCCTTTGAGGTGCTTTGGTACCATGAGGTGCAAGCATAGTCGTAGTACCCCTGAATGAGTGCTCCTGCCAGAGTCTTCAGGGTGTTCTTGTTTACCAGAGAGGAGATCCGGTACAAGAATCGAGTTCGTTGGTTGACTTTTTTTATTACATTGGATGCCATTTTGTCACAGGAGAGATTAGCCTCTAGGATGGACCCCAGGTAGGTAATTTCATCTTTCCTTGTGACAATATTGTCACCCACTGTAACTGAGAAGCCGTCGGTCTTGCTGAGTTTGTTATTTGAACCGAAGAGAATGGACTCTGTTTTGCCCATGTGTAATGATAGTTTGTTATCAGCGAGCCATATGCAGATTCTGCCTAGTTCCGAGCTGAGGGTTTTTTCAACCTGTAACTTGTTCTTGTCAGAGACCAGCAGGGCTGAGTCGTCCGCAAACAGGAACAAGTTGCAGTCACAGGCTGACGACATGTCATTTGCATAAATTAGGAACAGTAGCGGTCCTAGTATGCTTCCTTGTGGAACACCACAGCTCACTGTGAGGGGGGGGGATAGGGTACCGTTTACCTCCACCATCTGTTCCCTCCCCTCAAGGTAGGATTGCATCCAGCTCACTGATAGACTATCAAAACCAATTGCTTTTAGCTTGTCAATCAGAATGGAGTGATTGACCGTGTCAAAGGCCTTTTGTAGGTCCAGCATGACCATGCCGCAGTATTTGCCTGCGTCCACCTCTTGTTTGATGTGGTCATTCAAATAGAGAAGGCATGTGTCAGTGGAGTGGGATGTTCTGAAGCCAGATTGGAATTCGTAGATTAGATTTTTTTCCGCTAGGTACTTTTCGACCTGTTCGTAGACTATTTTTTCCATGACTTTCGAGATGGAGGTGAGAATAGAAACAGGGCGGTAGTTGCCTGGGTCTAATTTGCTGCCCTTTTTGTGCAGAGGGGTCACCCTCGCAATTTTGAAGTCCTTGGGGACGTGTCCCTGTTTTATGGAGAGGTTTATTATGTGTGTGATGATTGGTGTGATGGCGGCTGCTGAGTCTCTGAGGAATTTGGAGGGGATGTTGTCATGGCCAGTGGCCTTGTTAGGTTGGAGGGCGCTCAGTTTATTGAGTACCTCATCTGTTGTTACCATTTCCAGCTTGAAGTCGTCCTTGCGGACCCCTAGGTTTTTGTAGAAAGCTACTATGTGTTCTACCCCATAAAGCCCTGAGTGGGAGGGTAGTTTGTTTACCAGTGTTGTGGCTATGTTTGTGAAGAAAATGTTTAAGTAATTGGCTACATCCAGCTTGTCTGTGATGAGCGTGTTGTCAGTTTTTATGTTTATGTTTGAGAATCTGGTTACCGCTGACAAACCACCGACTCATAGTAAGGTACCCCCACAGACAACTGTAACTAGTTCCGACGCTTTGAAGTTACCCGTTACTCGTGAAATGCTAATTACTGCCCAGAAGGCTGACCCTTCTCTTACAAAATGTTTCTCTTCTCTTGAAACGGAACAGAGGAGAGAGTTGCATTCTTATTTTGTGGATGAAGGAGTTTTGATGCGTACATGGAGGTCCCATGGTACTAGACTGGCAGAGCATGCACAATCGGAGATAGGGCTACCAGATCAGGTACCAGACTGGAGCACTGTTTATCAGATTGTTGTCCCTGCAGTTTATCGTCAGCATGTACTGTTCTTGGCCCATGACCACCCTTGGTCTGGACACTTGGGAGTCACTAAAACATACAACGGAATACTTCAACATTTCTTTTGGCCCGGTTTGAAGTCCGATGTAGCACAGTACTGTCGTACCTGTAGTACTTGTCAGATCACCGGAAAGCCAAACCAGGTAATTCCACCTGCTCCCCTCTGTCCTATACCAGCGGTCGGTGAACCATTTGAACATGTCATAGTTGACTGTGTTGGTCCGTTGCCAAGGACCAAAGCCGGCAATCAGTTTTTGTTGACAATAATGTGTACCGCCACCCGTTTCCCTGAGGCTATCCCTCTTCGCAGAATTACAGCGCCTGTAATAATTAAGGCTTTGACGAAGTTCTTCTCCACGTTTGGACTGCCTAAGGTAGTACAAACGGACCAAGGCACCAACTTCCTGTCTAGGTTATTTGAGCAAGTGTTACAGTCCCTGGGTATCCGACATATAGTGTCCAGTGCCTACCACCCTGAAACTCAGGGGGCTCTAGAACGTTGGCATCAGACCTTAAAGTCCATGCTGCGTAAATATTGCTTAGACACAGAGAAAGATTGGGATGAGGGTGTCCCCCTTGTTCTATTTGCTGCGCGAGAGACCATACAGGAGTCTCTTGGTTTCAGTCCTGCTGAGCTCGTTTTTGGGCACACTGTTAGAGGGCCTCTGAAAGTTCTTAAAGAACGGTTCATGTCAAAGTGTGCCAGCACACCCACTAATGTTCTAGATTTTGTTAGCCAGTTTCGAGAGCGACTGCATCAGGCGTGCTCTCTCGCAAAAGAAGCGCTCTCTTCTTCCCAGAGAACTATGAAACGGCACTATGACGAGAAAGCTGTTTCTCGATCTTTCCAGCCAGGTGATAAGGTTCTAGTCCTGTTACCTATCCTTGGTTCTGCTCTTTTCGCTCGTTTTTCCGGACCGTATGCAATAGACAAGAAGATAAGTGATACAGACTATGTGGTTCGCACCCCTGATCGTAAACGTCACTCTCGTGTTTGCCACATCCATATGCTTAAACCATATTTTTCCAGAGATAGTGTGCAGGTGAAGACCTCAGACCAGACAGCCGGACTGGCCGTCTCTGCTGTTGCCTCAACTCCAATAGTTCCGGACTCTCCTGACGTTAGTGGTGAGGATGTAGATGGCTTGGAGTTGCGCAATGCAGCCCATCAGGGTGCTAGATTGTCCAACACTGAGATGTTATTGAACCTGCCCACTCACTTAGCACACTTACCTGAGGAGCAGCGAGAGGACATCACAAATTTGATTCAGGCCTACATGGCTCTGTTTGGTGATGTTCCCTCCTGTACTTCTGTATTGGCCCATGATATTAAAATTAACAATGCTGTGCCTATCAAGCAACATGCATACCGTGTTAACATCACCAAGAGGGCCATGATGCAACAGGAGGTTGACTATTTGTTAAAACATGGTTTAGCCAAGCCAAGTTGCAGTCCCTGGAGTTCACCTTGCTTGTTAGCTCCCAAATCGGATGGAACTCCTAGATTTTGTACTGATTTCCGAAAGGTAAATGCTGTCACCGTGCCTGATTCCTTCCCACTGCCCCGCATGGAAGATTGTATTGACAACCTTGGATCTGCCACCTATGTTAGCAAACTAGATTTGTTAAA
The DNA here is from genome assembly GCF_963971535.1 of Notolepis coatsorum. Taxonomy (NCBI): domain Eukaryota; kingdom Metazoa; phylum Chordata; class Actinopteri; order Aulopiformes; family Paralepididae; genus Notolepis; species Notolepis coatsorum. Next base: position 2,559,235 of record NC_140169.1, on the reverse strand, counting down.
GGGTTACTGGCAGGTCCCTTTGACCCCCCCGTGCCTCGGAAATCTCAGCGTTTGTTACTCCTGACAATTTTCTGCAATATACTGTAATGCCTTTTGGAATGCGTAATGCCCCGGCCACTTTCCAGCGACTGGTGACCGAGGCCTGGGCTCACCCCTGAGCTACATGTGCTTCCTTTGCATCTACCAATAAATATCATTGTTGTTTACAAACGTGGTCCATCTTTTCTGTCAACCAACTGTTATGTTACAGCCCTTTACCCTTAGACTCACAGGGGTCGTAACAATGACCATATTTCCAAAAATGTGTGAACAAAAATGACAACATGGCTTTAATATGAAAATTTATTTTTTTCTAGGGTATCAGAACTTCCAGTGACTAAAACTTTTTACAAAAAACAAATAACAGACCTTATAACAGGCTTTCATTAACAATATAGCCACTGCCAGAATAGTGACACACATATTGTGTGTGGTGAGCACACGCATTCATGCACAACGAAGACAAGATTGCAATCATTTTAACTATAAATTTATGAGCTCAAAGTATGAGCTCACTACTGACTGAAATGTCCAACAAAAAGCATCAATTGTCAAATAATATTGATCACATTAACTAGACTAGATGTTTGAGGAAATTAGAAAGGGAACAACAACTTAACCCTTGTGTCTGATCAGATTCGTATTTGTTTGATAACTTTGCAGTGATGAGCCAACATAATATGTGGCATAATCTTTTAATTATCTTGTATTATTTTTTTTACTCTTCATAAATTGTTTATTCCACTTCAGCCCGATCATAACCACCACATATTATTTTTTTTGTCATATTTAACAACTCTTTTCAGAAAAGTGGGAGTATTTCATTACAAAAATAATATAAAAATGGTTATGATCAGGGCTGAAGTTGAATAAAATATTTATGGAAAAGAAAGTGGGAAATTATTTCAACATAATCTTTTTATGGAGTTTTTCAATTTAGTCCCCTAATAAGAGTATAATACTTTAGTTTTCAGACACAAGGGTTAAATATAAACAATGGCATAGGATTTGAATTTAAACACAGTGGAGCTTAGATGATCTACAGTTGTCCACGACTTATCCTCCAAGGCATCTGCTATATAATAATCTTCAGATTTACTTAAGTGTTATTAGTAGGTTACAGCAGTAAGCATTAGTTTGCTCAGTCAATTATGGCCAATTCGTTTTATATTGTTTAATACAGTTAAATAAATAGATAAATGAAAAGAATTTTTTTTTGGATTCCCCCCCCCCCCCCACTGTACCGAAAATAATACCGAACCGTGTCTTCAAAACCGAGGTACGTACCGAACCGTGGATTTTGTGTACCGTTACACCCCTAATGTTTCTATAACTCTCTCCCATATAACTCTCTCCCATACCCTTAACACCAACCGCTGAAGTGCCCTTGAGCAAGGCACTAAACCCCCAACTGCTCCAGTAGAGTTGCTCAGTGGCCAACAGTGTCAGACTGTGGTTGTACTGGGGCCTAACAAAATTAATAGTTGGTTTCAGGTTGGTTGTCAGTTTGGCCATGGGTAGGTAGGGAATTTATTTAATTTAATTTTTTTATTTTATTCTTTCCCACGGCGACTATGGATAGGGAATTTCTTTATTTAATTAAAATGTTCACAACAACATGGATGCATGTACTCTGCCAGCATGTTTAATATCCATAATACTAAATGTTTGACTAAGATTTCTATGAAACTTTATTAAAAAAAAATATATATATATAATTTTTTCCTAAAAACTCATAAAATATATTGGGTCGCACCTAAATCGGCAGGGTCGGTCGGCAACCTGAAACCAACTATTAATTTTGTTAGGCCTGGGCAGCTCCCAGGTGTGAATGGAACTCTGTGAATGTGAAGCAGGGCGTAGCTGAAAAAGAGCATCCGTGCTCAGCGAACCTACCCTGGGTAAATAAAGGTTAAAATAAAAAATAAACACTGCAAGAACAGGCTGAAGCAGCAAGTCATTCAAGTAGATGCCGTCCATGGAAGAACAGTGTCCATGAGGGTAATTCCTTGTACTGTATGAACCAGGGAAACAGTGTGCTGGGGTACCCTAAGTTTGACTCTGGTTCGCTTGACAATTAAGTTTGGGTCACTTCGGTTCCAAGAACAGGCTGAAGCAGCCAGTCATTCAAGTAGATGCCATCCATGGAAGAACAGTGTCCATGAGGGTAATTCCTTGTACTGTATGAACCAGGGAAACAGTGTGTGCTGTGCTGGGGTACCCTAAGTTTGACTCTGGTTCGCTTGACTTAAGTTTGGGTCACTTCGGTTCCTTGAGATGCCTCCCTCCCGGTCTGGCGCATAACGAAGCCACTTCTTGACAGTTTCGCTGTAGTCCTGGTCGGTCAGCTTGGGGTCAAACTGTCGAGCAGCAGCTGATAGACACAAAAATAAAAAAGTGAGGAAGAGAGGTGAGATGATGTACGATGATAAGAGCACCCCTCACTTCACACGAGTGCGATTTTTTTTAATCACTCAATTACTCACTCTGTAGGTCTACAGTAACAAGTAACAACAAGTCTTTTTCTTTTATTAAATCAACTTTCTTTAATGAATATAATTCATCAGTTTTTAATACTATAATATTAGTGTAGCCTAATCTCTATCTGCAACTGTGAAGAAAAACCCCATTGGTTTAAACAGAATGAATAGACATAAACAATTAAAAATAATAGATTTATTTTTTTAATTAAAAATGAAAATTTTCTAATGTTGATTTAGAATTTGAATGCCAACGTAATGAACGAAGGTCCGAACGTTCGAACACCCAAACACACACACACACATCCTCACCTTGTTGAAGAAGCCGAAGGCAGCCAGCCCGGCGGGGTCGGCGACGCCCAGCGACGTGTTCCCGCCGTAGGACGACTTGAGGTTCACGATGTGCATCTGAGGGGAAGCCATGCGGGGGTTAATGAACATCTTGTTATGGTTTGTAACCGACCCCAATCGCACAACACAAGATAGGTATGAGAGTAAGCCAAGAACGGGCATTTATTGAACAAACAAGAAAAAACCGGCACTGTCCCTTTAAGGGAGAACACAAAATAAAGGATAACAAGACTGGGAAAGGCACAGTGCCTTTAAGAGGCGAGCTGGCTAAGGGGAAGGCAAGGGAAGGCTAAGGAAACAGGGCCGGAGCTAGGGGGAACTGGACAGGGAGGACTAGG